>NW_021636992.1:0-86085 GCF_004799145.2 Neltuma alba | reverse complement strand
TAAGAAGATAAAACACCCAATGTGATTTTTCTCCCATATAACGGCATTGATCTGTTTCAAGAGCATTGGAGTCTAAGCGGGAACGTACCTTGCCCGTAAGGAGAGGAGAGTTATCTGATAACCATAATTCCTGCCTCTCAGATTGGCAATGAGAAAAGCAGGAATTTATGAACAATCCAGCCTGAGCTTCCGTTGAGAAATCTTGCAAGGCATTTAGCATTTGAGTTCTGAAGCCTGCGTCACAGGAGAGACATCAATTTCAAATATCATAAACAGCATCAGATAAAATGCAGAGCCACATCAACTGATAGGCATATACATCTCAGTTCAGATTAGAATGAACCTTGGAGGAACTGAATCTCAAACGAGTTACAATTTGCATGATTTGATTTGCAGTCGTTCCAAAAGCCCAAGGGGTCAGCTGAAGCTGGTATTAAACTCGCTTGAACCTCTTGAAACCAATAACAAGAATGATAACAAAAATTACTACTCATAATCGCCGCAGTTCCTGAAGAAATAATGCCCTGTGTAACGTTGATTACCTACCATGAATCGTAGGCTGCATTAAGTAGAAATAATGGAGTCTCTACGTGATTGACCAAATTCTGAGGAAAGAAGCACTGCAGAGAGTCCACAAAAAGTTTCAATTTTGCTCGTCTTGGTAATATCCAGTTGCTAATGGAACGATATTCAGAATAAAAGAATTACTGAAGTTGGATCAAGTTGGTTGAGATAACTTTCTGGCAAATTCTTTTGTACTTCCTATGATATCAACAAATTAGATCCATGGTATTATTTGTATGCATGTTCTTAACCGAAGAAGTGAAAATACAAAGAAAGGTTAACGCAAAATGTTGGAGCAAATGAGTCTCCACATCAAAGAAGTGATGAAAACATACCTGTAACTGAACAACACCTGCAAACATGTTCCTCATAGTACACGACCCAGATACATCAGCTCTACACGATTGAACAAATTGTTGATGATGTCAAAAAGTTCAAGCAAAACAGTATCATGCTGCAGCTTATATGAAGAAACTTGTATAACTTACGCATAAAAAGAAATCCAGCATCGCTCAAGCATTTTACTTTTGAAGAGTTTGGAAACTGATTCTTAAACTCATCACAATGTATCATGGTCGCCAGACCGCCAGCAGAGCATCCAGAGAGGAGAGCCTGAAATTTTCTTTGCTGTGAATTAGAATTCATAAGCACCAAAAGAACGAACTACAATTGAAAGGAGCATGTCCTACCTGGTCGGCATTCTGCATTCCCTTAGACATTAACTCCTCCATAGCAGCAAGCCATATTTTTTGCCCTCGGAATTGAAGCTTTGTAGCTCGAAAAGAGAACCAAATGCATGTAAGGTAATATAAATGAAAATTTGAAATTAATCAAAACCAGAGGCATTGTTAGAGCTGACAGCACGAGAATATCTTCCAGCACATTGACTGAAGGTAGCATCAATAGTTCAGTTTTTCAAGGAAATTTTTGTTGCTAATAGAAATTATATAGGGAAAAGTCTAAGAAAATATATTATGCAGAGACATTTCATTGACCTCGTTCTGACTATCTCCACTGAAGGAAGCCCCATCACAGTACCGTAGTTTGACCCGGTTCCAGTTGAAAAAGTCTGCGCACAAAAGATAGGACCCAGAGGATATGCATTCTTTAGTATTTATGTGTAGCAATCCCCGGAAGTTCATTTAAACGCATGCGTGGGGTAAGAAGAGAAACCAGACCTGGATTTTCTTCAGCTTTGTTGCTTAATATTCCCGTGAATGGTATTTGCTTTTCCATGTAGTTTGAGGAACCACGATGAGTAGTTTTTCTATAAACGCAAGTCCTGATGTTATTACAACATCCTCCACCCTGCATCAAGACTGATTGTAAGGGATTTCCAATTTCCAAAAAAAGAAGAAGTAATTTTTCGGGAAATGGTGAGGGAGAATCGTGATGAACAATTGGGAGATAGTATGGTATACCTCCAATTCAACGAGCCAACTATTTGTGCCCGATCCAAATCCAGGATCCAAATGATAACCTGGCAGTGTTCTGTCCAAACACACTGATAATACGATGGACAAGTATATAAAATTCAATAAGAAATTTTATCCTTTGAGTTAGTCTTTAAACAAATTAAGTCTACCTACTCATTACAAACAAGTCAGAAAAACACGGGTATAGTACAATCTGTCCAAATAAAATCTTTGGTGAGGGGTAGAAACATTCTTTCAGCTTTGAAATCCTAGTGCGAAGAATCAAACGCTTAATTGTTGATCGAGGAAAATCAAGAGATGGGTAGGCTACATAACTAAAGGAGATATGTAAGATTCTCGGGAAAGTCCAGGGAGGAAGCAAGGAAGCAATTTAGGGAACCAATGTAATGTTGTTGGAAACCCAATTTAAAAAGCGAGGGACGTCTAAAATTCTTCAATCTCCGGTCACCCAGTCCCACAACAATGAAGGACCGGCAGTAACCTGAAAGGATGGAGAACACATTTGGGAGTTCTAAGCACAACGTAGCTTATGGGTGAAGCAAACAACATTGCATGCGTTTAGATTGAAAGAAAATTAAGCAAGCGCTGAAAATCTAAAAGCGAGAGAGAAATACCAGCCCCTTTAGATGCAGCAGCTTCAATGAGGGTGAGGTTGACCATGAGAGCTTGGGAGGAGGAAGCTGAGAGTGCGGTGACGATATCATTTTCTGTGTAAGAAAACGCAGATTGTCCCTGAGTCTTGGAGGCATCGAGAACAAACCCGGAAACAGAGTAAACAAAACCAAACAACAACAGAGCCAGCTTCATGTTTCTGCTCATTTTTTCCTCTAAATTATGGATTCGGCCGATTTGCTGCTTTTATGGCAGCTGGAAAAGAAAAGAGCTCAAGGACGCCATCCGTTGGCCATGACAGCTTATAAAGGATAGAATGTAGCTTAGCGAGGATTGAAGAGAGAAGGCCCTTATCGTCGTTGTCTGTATATTGCCGCGGCGTACTAGTGTGTGTCTTGATTATCTTTAATGGTGGGCTATCTAATTTAGTTGAAGGAATCAGCCTACTGCACTGGAAATGCTGGTTATTGTCCAAAATGAAGAGATGTTTCCTTCATCAATGATGGCTCCCAACACTTATCGTTGTAGTCCCCTCCGCTTGCTTCCTTTGTTTCACTTTCCTACTTTACTTCCTCACCATCATTAGGCATAAGGCATCTCTCTTTTGTCCTTTCGGTGTCGTCTTTCCCATTTCTTCGTACCTCCCCGAAGAACAAGTAGCCGGGAGATTTATGAAGATGTGCCCTCATTTAACCCTGATTCTAATAATATCCCAAATATTTACAAAAATCTAAAAACTGAAAATAACACATGGATGTATTAAAATGTGCTTGTGATAACGCCTTTAAAACTCACAGCAACATCAACATAAAGTTACATAGTTAAAATCAATCATTTTAGATACTTGAATAACAAAGATGAGTTTAAGTCCTTATTCACGGTTTTTTTCGGTTATGATGATATGATGTATTGTTTCCGATTCTAATTATAAAAATTTATTTATAATCTATAAATAAGATCTTATAATTAGGATAGAAGCTAATATTAAGTTATAGAGATTAGTGGTTCTCCCAACTTAACATCTTATTTAATAAACTATTGGTAAAGTTTTTTTAAAAACGTTACAGTGAAATTTGCGAATGCCAAAATCAATTTGATTTTTTTTATTAAACTATTCATAAATGGTCTCGGCAGATATACTTCTCCTCCTCATTTTTTCCCACCTTTTCAGTCCTTCGTGATAAAATGTGATGAATAAATGTATTTAAACTGAAATATGATAAAGAAATTGAGCTTAATCCTGATAATTTCAAGTGTCTAAAGGCTTCTCTCTGTTGGTTGAGAAAAGAAAGATCCTCTGCCGTGCGGTCAGGTGAATAACCTCAAGCCATTGATTGCGGCGGGGATTTTTCGAACTCATCAATCATCATCATGCATTCTCGTTAAATAACCCAAAAAGAAAAAGCCGCATCAAAATATCGTGAATCCACTTATTTCTAAAATATTTCGATGCCAACAAATATTTCACCTATTTCAAAATATTTCACCTATTTTAGCACAGCGATTAAGAAATACCGTTAATGCATTCGTTGGCAAAAAAGGGATAAGGCAAAGGTTTTTTGTTTTTTGCCAAAATGAGGAAAAGGTATTCGAGTAAATATAATAATAAAATTTAAAAAATCCCAATAAATGATGATTTGGATTTAAAAACAACATTTTTTTGCCAAAAAAATATTCAAAATAAAATTAAAAAAAATAATCCAAAAGGTAAAATCACAAAAATACCCATGAGTGGACTCACTAATTGGTGTTAGGGACTCAAACAGGGGAATAACAAATAAAAACGTGGGAAAGAAATTAAGAGGGAAAAAAAGAAGAAGTGATGAATGGCCCAAAAAAGGAAGGGGTGCATATTAGTCCTTATCACGTGGACATCAGATCACAGCATAGCACATGTACGCATTCTCATTTGTGTGGTCTTCGCTCTCAACGGATGATCCACTCACAGATTTGTACAACCTTTCACTCATATTAATACTAATACACACAAGTTCTAAATACAAAAGTCAATTTAATTTCATGTCGCACATGATTTTTCCTAAGCCTAACTGAGCCTTTTTTAATTCGATAACGTCTGTTCAAATCGTGTCAATATACATCTATACAAGGTATTTGCATTTTCGTTCGTCCACGACACATTTTCATCACTGGAAGAGTTTTTTTTTTTAAAAAAATTTAATAAAAAAGGAAAACTATATATTAGGTCCGTGGAGGAGATTGATCCAAGTGACGTGATTAAAATAATGCTATTGTCTAATTTGCGAAAAGCAGTAACGATTAAAGATTGATAGTAAGAAAATTCCCTTCTGATGAGTTTTAATTAATTATTCCAGCTTTGAGATTTTTCAAAATCTGCTCATGGTGGTTCCCAGAGATCACACTGTTTCGAGCAGGCCAGAGTCTCGACAACTAATGATATGCGATAATTCATTTGAATGTCATTTTTTGGTAGATATATTGATTTGGGCTTGGGCCCTCCTTACTTCACCCAAATAGAAAAAGGCGTGGCGCCAATTCAAAATAACCGCATGGAAGCTTCCATGACAAGGCGAGTGGCAAAAACCCCTTGTCAGTTTTGCCATTGCTAACCTCTCGCTCAGAGCTCAGAGTCTTAAAAGTTCCCCAAATCACCGGCCATGGATGCTCAAATTGGCCTCCTGCGTAACATTCTAGCTGCACTCACAAATATAGAAAGAAGGCTGGTCCATGAACCGGTAGCTGTTGCGATTAATGCATTGAATGTAGAAGCCGCGGAAGATCTCCTCGCCATGATTGCTGCTCGTGTGGAATCTATTCAAGCTACCCTTGATGGTGTTGCACCAGAGGCAGTTGCGGTGGATGACGTGGCGGCGGGTGACCAGCCCCAAGCCGCCCGTCAGGAGTGGGAAGACCAGCCTTGCGAGGCTGCCGTGGTGAATGCACGCTGGACAGATTGTGAAACAGAATTGCGTGTAACTGTGCCCATCAACAAGAAAGTTAAATGGGGCGAGAAATCGGACTGCATAAATGACAAGGACGCGAGTCAGTGCAAGAGCCGCTGGGGCTACCTTAGGAAATTGCATAGGAGGAGGGCCATGGTTGATGGAGGCTACGATAGCCCACTACCTCACTACTGGTCCTTGCTGTCTCAGTTTTTTGATGGCAATATCAACCCACCAGCTCCGAACGGAGATGTCAACCCACCCGCTCTGATCGGTGATGTCAACCCACCAGCTACGAACGGAGATGTCAACCCACCAGTTCCGATCGGTGATGTCAACCCACCAGTTGCAAATGGAGATGTCAACCCACCAGCTCTGTGTTAGAGTAAAAGATCAGCCCAATCAACACAACACTCAGCCCAAATATTTGGCCCATTAGTTCAGTATTCTAAAATATTGTATTAGGGCTACGTGTTTCGTGTTTTCTCAATTGTATATCTCGTGACACACCTCTATATATACAGCACTGCAATAACCTCTTGGAGATGCAATGAATATACTATTCATTTTATCTTCTTGTTGGTTTCAATACTCTTTTATGGTATCAGAGCCATCGTCTCTCCATTGCTACAATTCATCGTGTTTTTTTTAAAAACAAAATATCTACTATCTCATCTAGTACCTCTTCTACTTCTCCTTCTTCTCAAATTTCTTCTTCCTCCGCTCTTCCCTCTCACTCTGCCTTGGCATCCTCTCCCTCTCACTTTATTTCCATTAAACTTACCAATGAGAATTACACCATCTGGAAAGCTCAGATAGTTCCCTATCTTCATGGCCAGTAACTCTATTCGCACATTGATGGCACCACTATTTCACCCTCCATGAGACTTGATGATGGCATTATCAATCCTGAATACACTTCTTGGTTTCAGAAAGATCAATATATTCTCTCTGTTCTCATCTCCTCTCTATCTGAACCACTGATAGGCCAAGTTATTAAAAACAAAACCTCACGCTCTATGTGGCTAGCCCTTGAACGCACATTCACTCAAAAATCTCAAGCTCGCTTTCTTCATCTCCATAATCAACTCACCACACTTAAAAAAGGCTCTGAATCAATCTCCAACTACTACAAGCGAGCGATCATGCTTTCTGAAGCCCTCAGCACTACTGGACGTCTAGTCGATGACATGGACTTTGTTGCATATCTTCTAGTTATTAGAGATTAATTAAGAAGCATTTGGTGGCCAAGAAAGACCGGCTGTAAGAAACATTTAACATTTTTACCATATTTTTATCATAGTCATAGCAGTGTTATGATTAGCATGTAAAAGTCTTATCTGGGTATTGATAATTTTTCTTTTACCAGAATCTGACAATTAATCTGTACCAAGTAAAATGAATCATATTAGGGTTGTACCAGTACGATTGTGATTGATTTTGTCTATATGCGGATGTCCTGCGTATCAGGTCTCCTTTAGATTGGTCAGTTAAATTTTAAGATGCTTGGCAATTTGAGTTTATCACTTCCGATTGCAGATATTCCCATCCCATGGCGTCCACCACATGTTGGACCTTAACAAGCCCACGAAGAATTTCGAGGTGCTCACATTCTCCTTAGACGCGTGTCAAAACAAAAGCATTCGAATCTCAACTATACGATAGGCCAACAAGGATGCAATAACTCGATGCGTCTTGATGAAGGTCTGGGACAAACATGTGGAGCAGAACAACAAAGCGTAGCACCATTCATTATGTTAGTCTGTTGCGGTCATTTCATTTTATGTTAAAAATCTGTTCAACATCGCTCGTGATATGCTTGGTTGCTGTTGGGGTGAACAATATTTATTAATAAGATCTAAAACTAAAAAGATCTCATTGAATAGGCTTATCGGAGTTAAATGAGTTCGCATCCTCAGGCAAGAATGACTTCCCAGTAAGAAATAATGAATGTTACAAAGATAGAAGAATGGGAGACAGAAAGATGAAAGCATGAAAAGGTTGAATCAGTTGAAAACCAGATTATGGCAAGTGTTGTCACAGGGATAAGCACAGTCAATAGCCTTGAAAGCATCCCTATCGAAATACCAGTCCCCAACAGCAATTGCAATAGGCTGCGTAATGAGAAGATAAAACACCCAATGTGATTTTTCTCCCATATAACGGCATTGATCTGTTTCAAGAGCATTGGAGTCTAAGCGGGAACGTACCTTGCCCGTAAGGAGAGGAGATTTATCTGATAACCATAATTCCTGCCTCTCAGATTGGCAATGAGAAAAGCAGGAATTTATGAACAATCCAGCCTGAGCTTCCGTTGAGAAATCTTGCAAGGCATTTAGCATTTGAGTTCTGAAGCCTACGTCACAGGAGAGACATCAATTTCAAATATCATAAACACAATCAGATAAAATGCAGAGGCACATCAACTGATGGGCGTATACATCTGAGTTCAAATTAGAATGAACCTTGGAGGAACTGAATCTGAGACGAGTTACAATTTGCATGATTTGATTTGCAATCGTTCCAAGAGCCCAAGGGGTCAGCTGAAGCCGGTATTAAACTCGCTTGAACCTGGTGAAACCAATAACAAGAATGATAACAAAAATTACTACTCACAACCATCGCAGTTCCTGAAGAAATAATGGCCCGTGTAATGTTGATTACCTGCCATGAATCGTAGGCTGCATTAAGTAGAAATAATGGAGTCTCTACGTGATTGACCAAATTCTGAGGAAAGAAGCACTGCAGAGAGTCCACAAAAAGTTTCAATTTTGCTCGTCTTGGTAATATCCAGTTGCTAGTGGAACGATATTCAGAATAAAAGAATTACCGAAGTTGGATCAAGTTGGTTGAGACAGCTTTCTGGCAAATTCTTTTGTACTTCCTATAATATCAACAAATTAGATCCATGATATTATTTATATGCATGTTCTTAACTAAAGAAGGGAAAATCTAAAGAAAGTTTTATGCAAAATGTTGGAGCAAATGAGTCTCCACATCAAAGAAGTGATAAAACATACCTGTAACTGAACAACACCTGCAAACATGTTCCTCATAGTACGCGACCCAGATACATCAGCTCTACACGATTGAAAAAGTTGATGATGATGTCAAAAAGTTTCAAGCAAAAAAGTATCATGGTGCAGCGTATATGAAGAAACTTATATAACTTACGCATCAAGAAAAAATCCTGCATCGCTCAAGCATTTTACTTTTGAAGAGTTTGGAAACTGATTCTTAAACTCATCACAATGTATCATGGTCGCCAGGCCACCAGCAGAGCATCCAGAGAGGAGAGCCTGAAATTTTCTTTTTTGTGAATTAGAATTCATAAGCACCTAAAGAACGAACTGCAATTGAAAGGAGCATGTCCTACCTGGTCGGCATTCTGCATTCCCTTGGACATTAACTCCTCCATAGCAGCAAGCCATATTTTTTGCCCTTGAAATTGAAGCTTTGCAGCCTGAAAAGAGAACCAAATGCATGTAAGGTAATATAAATGAAAATTTGAAATTAATCAAAACCAGAGGCATTATTAGAGCTGACAGCACGAGAGTATCTTCCAACACATTGACTGAAGGTAGCATCAATAGTTCAATTTTTCAAGGAAATTTCTGTTGCTAATAGAAATTATATAGGGAAAAGTCTGAGAAAATATATTGTGCAGAGACATTTCATTGACCTCGTTCTGACTATCTCCACTGAAGGAAGCCCCATCACAGTACCGTAGTTTGACCCGGTTCCAGTTGAAAAAGTCTGCGCATAAAAGATAGGACCCAGAGGATATGCATTCTTTAGTATTTATGTGTAGCAATCCCCGGAAGTTCATTTAAACGCATGCATAGGGTAAGAAGAGAAAGCAGACCTGGATTTTCTTCAGCTTTGTTGCTCAATATTCCTGTGAATGGTATTTGCTTTTCCATGTAGTTTGAGGAACCACGACGAGTAGTTTTTCTATAAACGCAAGTCCTGATGTTATTACACCATCCTCCACCCTACATCAAGACTGATTGTAAGGGATTTCCAATTTTCGGGGGGAAAAAAGGTAATTTTTCGGGAAATGGTAAGGGAGAATCGTGATGAACAACTAGGAGATTGTATGGTATACCTCCAATTCAATGAGCCAACTATTTGCACCTGATCCAAATCCAGGATCCAAATGATAACCTGGCAGTGTTCCGTCTAAACACACTGACAATACGACAGACAAGTATATAAAATTCAATAAGAAATTCTATCCTTTGAGTCAGTCTTTAGACAAATTAAGTGTACCTATTCATTACAAACAACTCAGAAAAACACGTGTATAGTACAATCTATCAAAATAAAATCTTTGGTGAGGGGTGTAAACATTCTTTCAGCTGAGAAATCCTAGTGCGAAGAATCAGACGCTTAATCGTTGGTCGAGGAAAATCAAGACATGGGTAGGCTACATAACTAAAGGAAATAGGTGAGATTCCGGAGTTACATAACTAAAGGAAATAGGTGAGATTCTCCGGAAAGTCCAGAGAGGAAGAAAGGAAGCAATTTAGAGAACCAATGTAATTTAAAAAGCGAGAAATGCATAAAAAACTTCAATCACTGGTCACCCAGTCCCACAAGAATGAAGGATCAGCAGTAACCTGAAAGGCTGGAGAACACATTTGGGAGTTCTAAGCACAATGTAGCTTATGGGTGAGCCAACAATATTGCACGCGTTTAGATTGAAAGAAAATTAAGAAAGTGCAGAAAATATAAAAATGAGAGAGAAATACCGGCCCCTTTAGACGCAGCAGCTTCAATGAGGGTGAGGTTGACCATGAGAGCTTGGGAGGAGGAAGGTGAGAGTGCGGTGACGATATCGTTTTCTATGTAGGAAAACACAGATTGTCCCTGAGTCTTGGAGGCATCGAGAACAAACCCAGAAACAGAGTAAACAAACCCAAACAACAACAGAGCCAGCTTCATGGTTCTGCTCATTTTTTTTCCTCTAAATTATGGATTCCGCCGATTTGCTGCTTTTATGGCCGCTGGAAAAGAAAAGAGCTCAAGGACGCCATCCGTTGGCCATGACAGCTTATAAAGGATAGAATGTAGCTTAGCGAGGATTGAAGAGAGAAACCTTATCGTCGTTGTCTGTATATTGCCGTGGCGCACTAGCGCGTGTCTTGATTATCTTTAATGGTGGGCTATCTAATTTGGTTGAAGGAATCAGCCTACTGCACTGGAAATGCTGGTTAATTGTCCAAAATGAAGAGATGTTTCCTTCATCAATGATGGCTTCCAACACTCATCGTTGTGGTCCCCTCCACTTGCTTCCTTTGTTTCACTTTCCTACTTTACTTCCTCACCATCATTAGGCATAAGGCATCTCTCTTTTGTCCTTTCGGTGTCGTCTTTCCCATTTCTTCGTACCTCCCCTAAGAATAAGTATCGGGAGATGTATGAAGATGTGCCCTCATTTAACCCTGATTCTAATAATATCCCAAATATTTACAAAAATCTAAAAACTGAAAATAACACATGGATGTATTAAAATGTGCTTGTGATAACGCCTTTAAAACTCACAGCAACATCAACTTAAAGTTACATAGTTAAAATCAATCATTTTAGATACTTGAATATTACAGATGAGTTTAGGTTCTTATTCACGGTTTTAATTATAAAAATTTATTTATAATCTATAAATAAGATCTTATAATTAGGATAGAAGGTAATATTAAGTTATAGAGATTAGTGGTTCTCCCAACTTAACATCTTATTTAATAAACTATTGGTAAAAAAATTTTAAAAACATTACAGTGAAATACGCGAATGCCAAAATCAATTTGAATTTTTTTATTAAACTATTCATAAATGGTCTCGGCAGATATCCTTCTCCTCCTCATTTTTTTTTCCCATCTTTTCAGTATTTTGTGATAAAATGTGATGAATAAATGTATTTAAAGTGAAGTATGATAAAGAAATTGAGCTTAATCCTGATAATTTCAACTGTCTCAAGACTTCTCTCTGTTCGTTGAGAAAAGAAAGATCTTCTACCGTGCGGTCCGGTGAACAAACCCCAAGCCATTGATTGCGGCGGGGATTTTTCGCTCATTGTTGGCATCCGACCGAACTCATCAGTCATCATCATGCGTTCTCATTAAATACCCAAAAAAGAAAAAGCTGCATTAAAATATTGTGAATCCACTTATTCCAAAAATATTTCGATGCCAACAAATATTTCACCTATTTCAAAATTTTTAATATTTTAGCACAGCGATTAAGAAATACAATTAACGCATTCGTTGGCCAAAAGGGGATAAGGAAAAGGTTTTTATTCGAGTAAATATAATACTCTTTCGATCCTTAATATAAAATCCATTTAACTAATTTGAATAGATTATGAAAGTTAGGTAAGTTAGTTAATTATAAGAAAAGTAACACATTTTTCGTAAAACACTATAATCATATTTCTTAATACTCCATCTCCTTCTTCTACTTGATTATAGTTGATGAGGGAGTATCCATATTCCATAAGAGTAATTTAGAAAAAATTGATAAATATAAGAAATGAGTCTTATATTTAGAACCAAAACTAATTCCAAAATTGGGTCCTATATTAAAAATCGAAGGAGTAATATAATAAAAAAATCTCAATAAATGATTATTTGGACTTAAACAACACTCTTTGGCAAGAAAAAGTAGTATTCAAAATGAAATTAAAAAATAATCCAAAAAGATTTATATCCCGAGAGGACGAAGATTACTTATTACTACTGGAAAATTTCTTTTTGTTTTACATTGGCCTTTGAAAATTCTCTCTAAATAAAAAACCTCTTTTTTTATCGTCCCTCCCATCCTTTTTTTTTGTAATGAAATTGTTCTATTAATTGTACAAAGCTAGTTTATTAATGAATGAGTGTTTTCTGATTAATTAAGGTGTTCAGCAATAAGCATTTTGAATAAAATCCTGTCAATTATTGACATATTATTGACATTACTACTATTTACTATTATTTTTAATTGAATTAATAAACCTTTTTTATGAAATAATCAAACTTGAGTTGATCATGCTTAAATCAATATGTTATGCTCAAATCTCTTGTGCGTTTATAATTTATTTACATAATAACTTTTTATTTTCTTAAAATTTAATAATTTGTTATTGTTCTTTTATATATATATATATATATATTCAAAATTCATTACTCATGCGGCAAATATATGATCAGTTATTCTAATTTCTGCTTGTTATATTTTACAATTTTTGCTTCTTGGTAAGTTATTCAAAATGTAAACACTTTATTTTATTTCTGCACGTATTACATAAGCAATATTTAAAAATTGATCTAAAATTTATGTAATTATAAAAATATGCTAATTTGATATTATAAAATTATAAAATGAAAATAACTGCACAAAAAGCTTATGTGAGAAGACAAAGGGCCAAACCCATTTATTAGTGTTTCCATTGGTTTGAGGAGGGACTAACCTCCATTTCACTTAAAGTCCTTGAAAATTTTGCCATATCTTCTACGATGGATCTTTAATCAACCAACCTTCTGCACAACATTTTGGCGGTTCTCACAAATATAGAGAGACGACTCGTCCATGCACTGGTGGCGGATGAAATTCTTATCGTTAATGGAGAAGTCGCAGATATCGTTGTTATGATTGCTGCCAAAGCTCAATCCACTGATGCTGCACTGAATGCTATTGCTAGACAAGCTAATGAGGCGGCAACTATCGTGGTGGACAATTGCCAACTACCCATCAATGGTTACAAGATGGGGGCTCAGTCCCAAGCCACTGACCACGAGGTTGCTGACCAGCCCCAGGCCACCAACCATGAGACGGGCGACTAGCCTCATCCGAAAAAAAAATAATATTCAAAATGAAATTAAAAAAATAATCTAAAAAGATTTAGAGATTACTTATTACTATCTCTAGTTCTAATTATAAGACATCGTTTGTTTAGCTAACACCTCTGTTTTGGTATCAGAGCCATGACTATTTAGACCGATATAAGACTTTTGGAAACTTTCTTTAAATATAAAACCTCTTTTATTATTATCACTCCCATTTTTTTGTTGACAAAATTGCTTTATTAATTGCACAAAGTTGACTCATTAATTAATGAGTGTTTTCTCATTAATTAAGGTGTTCAGTGACAAGTATTTTTTAATGAAATAATATCAATCATTGACATATCATTTCTGGTCCTAATTATAAGACCTCGTTTGTTTAGCTAACACCTTTAAATTGGTATCAAAGCCATAACTATTCAAACAAAAATGAGATATTATTTGTGATGGTAAATAAAAAGAGTTTATTAAATCATGAGTGAAACTTCAACTAGCCTTGAGCCTATTTGATTTTTTTCTTTCTTTACTCCGCAAAGACTTTCTTCTTCTATTTGTAGAACCCTTTCTAAAAAGATTGAAAATCTTATAGAGACAAGTTACCTTCATAAAGATGCTAAAATTCAAAAAATAGATTTACCTCTTCTTGGTCCTTATAGCTTTTATCTATATTAAAATTTATTTTTGTCTTCATTAATCGATAATTTGATATGATGCTGTTTAGTTGAGGGTAATTTTAATTTTTCTATGTATTCTCATTGACAATAAATATGTCCTTTTTATAAAAAAAAGTTTAAAAGGTTTGAGTGATTGGACATTGAAGGTTAAAATTTGATCATCTTTCACAATTTAAAAGCAGTATAATATCTGAGGGACGCAAGAATACTATTTTGAAAAATCAAAACAAGTTAGTTATTGCCTTAAAAAAATAGAAGAAGTTAGATTGCTTGTGCGTTCCAACATAAACCGTTAGAACACACCATTTGCATGAAACAATTTATTCAAACTCGCGACTAAGGCTATTTAAAACGGTAAGAAACAAAAAGAGTCAATCTATAAACACTCTTTTGTGATCGATAAAGTTGACTTCTTTTCAAAAAAGAAGAAAACCTATAAACACAAGAAGTAAGGTGTGAGCGTCAATATTAGGCTAGCCGAACCACTTACAGCCATTGAACAAATGAAATAGTCGACTCAAAAATTGCACCAGGGCTTTCCTATGTGTTTGTGGAGAATCCTAATGTGAAGCCACTAGTGAGCAAACCCTGATGCCAACAATAAATCAAAAAAATGAAAATTTTGGAGGAAAATTTTATTAATGATAACAACCTAATAAATGTTTATATAAAAAATTAATATTTTGTAAATTTTATATACAAAAGAAATTATGACTAGGTTCTCCTTGTCAATAAAATTTTAATGGAATTTTTTTCCCAATAATAAAATTGAGCACCATGCTTTGTAGCACATGGGAATCTTTAAAGCCTAATTGACAATGGACATTGGATATTTACCTGACGAATAAAGCGTCTGGTTCGGCCAGGACGAATATTTTGCAGCACTGCACTTTCGTATAACTAGAAGCCAGCATCTCCTATTGGATGACTTGTTCGGCTTTCTGGGCATTTTGGACATGAAATGGCATCTGCCCTTTGGTTATTACAGGACAATCACTTACACTATATAACATCTTAGATAATAGCGACATCAAAGTTCATATTCCATTACGCAAAATAGAATAAACCTTTATTCTCGTAAATCCCGTTTCTAGATTATGCCTCCCTTTTTCTTGGCATTAACATTCCAACCCTGTGCACCAACTCGTTCATGGCATCAATTTTTCCTTATCTCTACCCCACCCAACCATTAACCTTCCATTCTCAACAACCTAATTCATTCACCTAATCATACAGATCCGAACTCCTAATTAATTATTGTGCTTGGCATAGTAGCAAGATAATCTCATACGAGGACAAGAAAAACAGAGCAGCTGTTGTAGGGAAAATGACAGAATGTGAAGATGACCAATTCTGACAAATATTTAAAAAAGAAAAGAGAATGCTCTTCCGCCTCAGACTAAAAAATCTTTGAGCGTCATTTCGCACTTTCACCTTAGTGGTGGGCCCTCCAGTCACATATGCATGTATAAATTGATGGTGCGAGGCCATTCCCAATTCATTCATCTCAGGGTTTACGTTCATTCAAACAGTGTAGCACAGGTCTGTTTCGTTTCATGCCTATTATACTCCTTTTCATTGCTTCTGCACTGTCCACTTTGCCTTATTCTATTAGCAGTTTATTTGTGGTTCACATTCATGGGCATGCTTCATGCATTGATATCGACATAACCCTTGAAATCGGTTCAGAGTTTTGAATATCATCTGATCAGTTTATTTTGTGATTCACTCAACCCTCTTGCAACAACTCAAGACTATTCTGAGATTCTTCATCCGTTTAAAGGTTTGAATATCATCTAATCAATTTTGTTGAACTGCCATCTGAAATTTTTACGATCTTTCCAGTAGTAGTGGGGAGTTTATATCCTGGAAAACATAGAAAATGTATTATTCAATTGGTTAACATGTTAATTATCATGCTACTGCAAGCAAGGACACTTTTACTTGCACTCAGGTTTTCAAAGCGTGATTTTCATAGTAAAAGATTACAGGAGGAATGATGCAGAATTAGTATTTAATCGAGCAGGCTTATTTAGAAAGGTAATCTAACAAATTTGTTGAACTTTGTTGTAGATTAAGAATCCTGCAAGATGGATGCAGCTCGCATGACCGGTGGCTCCAAGTACGAGTGCTTGCTTTTCGGTATGCTTAGGGCAACCCAGTTAACATACTCTTTTCATGTTTATTTTGTCACAGTATATACCTTAGTAGTCTTGTGCAGAACCTCAGTGGTTTTGATCATGAAACAAAGATGAAAGTTGTATAAGTGTATGACACTTTATATTCGGGCTCCATTTTGCCTTATTTTAAGACAGTCTGTGAATCAGGTCACTAGGCAGGGATCAAGGGGCGAGGGATGTGAAAAAATATATGAAAAGAGAATCAAGAGTTCAAAGATTTTCTATTTTTTATGTTTATTTAAAAGAAAATTAATACCCCCTCCAGTTCCATTTTATAGTGTAAATTACATTATAAAATGGGTCTTATGTTTAGGATTGGAGGAATATCATTTAGTTTCTAGGCATTTTCGGTTCTTAAAGATTGAAACTGGTGAGACTTCAACGGAATTGGGACTTTCACCTTTTCGGCAAAACTTTGATTCCCTTCAACGCCTTCCCAATAGCAGAAACGGAGTTGATGCAATAAGATCCCTTACACACAGTATTGGATAATTAATCAGGATCGAATTGAAGTTTAAAATTTCCGTAAAATTATTCATGTATTGAGTAAAGAAAAAAAGGAGCAGTAATTCTCAATTATTTACGAACATACAGTAAATATCTTCGACAAGTTATTTCTGCCTTCCAGTCATCTCCATTAAATCTCTACATTTGGATTTTTAGTTACTGTGCGTCAAATGAGATGAAAGGGGGCGTTATTAATGTGCGGATCCAAATCTTTTTCTACAGATATGGATGACACACTCTATCCACTGAGCTCAGGTATCAACCTAGCTTGCCGGAAGAACATACAAGGTACAAATGTAAATCTTGGGCGCGACCAGAAAACATCATGGTTCTAATGTCCTGGTTCACATGTTTTTTTTTTTTAAAAAAAAATCACCTTGATTACCTAAATTTGATTGCAGACTATATGCTGGAATGCCTGGGCATTGAAGAAAGTCAAGTTCCCAAGATGTGCTTGGATTTGTACATAGAATACGGAACCACTCTGGCTGGACTTAAGGTAAACTTTGTACTATGAATCGAAACCTTCACGTATTCAGTAATCATTACCAATACTTGGGATCAATGAATTCATGAGCGTTTTTCTCTCAGGCCCTTGGTTATGAATTCGACAATGATGAGTTCCATGCTTACGTGCACGGAAGATTGCCTTATGACAAGTTGAAGGCCGATCCTTTGTTAAGGAATCTCCTGCTTTGCATGCCTCAGCGTAAAATAGTATGCCATGCACGGTTCAATCTCTGAATTAGTCAGTTCTGCGATGAGCATTAGGTAAAATTTCTGACGAATTCAAAATGATCTCTGCAGATTTTCACCAATGCAGATCAAGCACATGCAATTCAAGTTCTCAAGAGATTGGGCTTGGAAGATTGTTTCGAGGGCATTATATGCTTTGAAACACTGAATCCTCCTCAAAATTTCAACGATGTCGATGACAAAGCAGAAAATGGATTTTTCAGCTCCAAGTCACGAATACTCTGCAAGCCCTCCGTGGAAGCCATTGAAGCTGCTATTCGCATTGCTAACGTGGATCCTAAGAAAACAGTAACGCTGACTACTTGCTTTATATATCAAGCGCCTGAAGATTTCTTCCTCGTATATTTTGTTCATCAGTCTCCAGGAATCATTTCAAATTTTTCGGTCTTTTGCAGATTTTCTTCGATGACAGTGCTAGAAACATTGCAAGCGGAAAAGCAGCTGGGCTTCACACAGTCATCGTAAGCTATATAATTTGCATCTTGTTTGGGGAGCAAAGCTTAACTGCGAAATTAAACTACTACACGAAAACATACTCATAACTAATCTGACACACTGTGACAGGTGGGGCGTTCAGATTTGGTGCCAGGAGCAGACTACGCTCTGAGAAGCATCCACAATATCAAAGAAGCATTACCAGCAATACGGGAGACAGAAGAGGGCCACGAACAGAAAGTGCTCCAATCACAAGCAGTTGCAACCATGGTCCAAGCATAGGTTCCACTTGCTTGATAAGCAAATTAAGTCTCTTTGGGTCACTCCATCAAAATCTACAAAACCGTCCCCTTTGTCTCTGAGGGCGTTAATGCTTTCACTATATGTCTATATTGATAATGTAATTAATCGCATGCAATGTATGGGTATCTTGTAATGGCAACAGCCATAATCTATTAGGGAAGAAGAAAGTACTACAATTATAAGATTTAGCAAATGTGTATCAGTTTAGTACATATGAAATAACGTTTTCGTACTCATCCTGACAATAGTTCCCTCACCAAATCTCGCCTTTATTGCCATGTCACTTAAACGACACTACATTTTCCCTCAACTCAAAAGGTGCAGAAGACTAAAGCTTGAAAATTGTCATAGCAAAAGAGAAAATTCTCATGCGCTTCAGAGGAAGGATCAAGCATCTAGAGGCAGCTCTCCACAATTAACAATTCTGCATGGCTTCCGAGGGCCATCATACCTGCTTGTCTCCTGGGATTCAAGCGTCTTCACAACATCCATTCCATCAACGATATGCCCAAAAACAACATGACGATTGTCCAGCCATGGAGTCTACATCATGAAACAAACTCATTA
This sequence comes from Neltuma alba, assembly GCF_004799145.2. Lineage (NCBI taxonomy): Eukaryota > Viridiplantae > Streptophyta > Magnoliopsida > Fabales > Fabaceae > Neltuma > Neltuma alba. Next base: position 67,304 of record NW_021636992.1, on the reverse strand, counting down.
GCAAATATCAAACCCAACAACTAAAACAACTTCAATTTACACGGTTACAAAAGTACTCCTCCGGTCCTTAAAAGATCTATTTAACTAATTTGATTAGATTAAGAAAGTTAGGTAAGCTAGTTGATTATAAGGAATATACTCCTCCGATCCTTATTATAAGACCCAATTTGACTTTTTATTTGGTCCTAATTATAAGATCCAATCCATTTTGTCTCTTATATTTATGCATTTTTTTCCAAGATAATCCTTCTAATAATGATAGTTTTAGCCAATATACTTAATTAGCAAGGATATTTTAGGAATGACAACACTTATTTATTATAAATAACCAACTTAACTTACTTCCTTAATTTCCTCAAATAAGTCAATTGGGTCTTATAATTAGGACCAGAGGAGTAACATGTTTTTCCTAAAATATCATAATCATCCTCCTTAATATCTTTTCTCCATCTTCTACTTGATTATGGTTGAAGAAGTATCCATAAAGGTAATTTAGGAAAAATTAATAAATATGAGAAATAGGTCTTATATTTAGGATTAAAATCAACTCAACAATTAGGTCCTATATTAAAGACCGGAGGAGTATATGTCAAGTCAATTTGATAACTAAAGCATTACTACCAGTCACTTCTTGTTATCAATCAAACCAAGTAGGAATCAATAATAATACATCTAAAACAAAGCTTAAAAAGAAAAATGCCGATCTAACTTAAGTGAGAATTTACTACTTATGTAAATGTCTCCTCCGCAGATCACAAGATAATAATTTTTCTGGTAAATGGAGGCGATTCAGACAATATATTCTATAAGGAGACTAAAACCAGCAAAACTGAAAGCCCTTGAAAATTTTACTTGACCTGTGTTTGAGTAAGTGACTGCTGCACTGCACTATAAAAAGATGGGTTCTACTTTTCTTCTATTTCTAAGCAGAGTTCAATTATGTCACTGCAGGAAATTATTGGTTTGCTAGACTCTTGACGTGCAAAGAATGCTCTAACATTAATGGATAACTTGTAACAGAAACAAAAAAAGGGCAGTGCAGCTAACTCGCTCACCTTTACAGTACAAATGAAAAATTGACTCCCATTAGTATTAGGACCTGCATTTGCCATGCTCAAAACTCCAGGACCAACATGCTTCACTGCAGGGAAGGGCTGTACTACGTTAGGAAGACATTAACACATCATTTTCAACCAAAAGATCGATCCCGATGAGAAAAACTACGCTTTTATCCATGTGTAAAAACTAAAAACTGCAAAAGTAGAACTTTTAGTATGAAAGATTTGTACGGCTCAATATCATTTGAGTCATCATTCAGACAGTAGATGGGACATACAGGCAAAACTTTCATCTTCAAAACTAGAGCCATAGATGCTGATTCCTCCAGTTCCCTGCGGTCATTAGTAGTATATATTTTAGTGATAACCCACATAACACTAAATTTCTTCGGCTGTGTGAAAGCAAACACTGCGCTAGTTAATACACAGAGATGCATAAACAACTATGATAGAGCTCACATCTCCTTCAGTGAAGTCCCCTCCTTGAATCATGAAATCTTTGATTATGCGGTGGAAGTGGGATCCCTTGTAACCATATCCTTTCTCTCCTGCACAAAGATATTTCAAATTATCTGAAAATTCTGAAAACTCCCCTCTATCACTATCCATTTCACAGTAATAATGAAAACACTACAAGAGCAATGTTGTAAAATCTGATCCTGCCTTGCCTGTACAAAGAGCACGGAAATTTTCAACAGTTTTGGGCACAACTTCTCCAAATAGGCCCAAAACAATCCTGCCAACAGATTCACCCCCAATTTCTACATCAAAGAAACACTTGTTGGTCACTTTGGCTTGCAGCTCTAGGACCTAAAAGTAACAGAGCCGTGTAAGACAATAAGCCAACATCTAAGTCCCAGCGAAACAAAGGATTGCCAAGAGATTTCCATTTCGAGCAGTGAATATAATTTTGAAGAACCCATATAGCATCATCATTTTGAATGAGTCAAGGAATTCCAATCATAAGATCCACAGGCTGCTCAATGCCAGGAACTGATGTGAACTTATAATTTAATATTAGGTGTTTACACTTGTCCACATGGATAGCACAAATCAAAAGAGATCCCATAAGTATTATTCTCTTTCCATCATCTTACTCACTTTGGCTATAAAATCTCCTCTTAACATTCCCAAACCAAATTGTTTGAACAAGTACACTTACATTTTGGTCAGCGTCGACACATGTCATTCTCTTATATGAGATTGATTTTACTCCGGATTGGTTTGAGACAGAAAAACTTGAGGCATAATGAGATTTTGATGCCAGTGCTTTGGTGTAGCCAAGCTGTGATTTTGTACTGCTACAAATCATATGTGGCCTTCGAACCTTCGACACATCTTGGCTGTAATTACCCTGACAACAAAATTTTGCCATTATAATGTGCATAAAAGTTCCGCTTTCGCAGCACGTTTTATGGTTAGCTTATACTACTTCCGGTACTAATTATAAGAACTAGTTGACTAATTTGAGAAGATTAAGGAAAAAAATTAAATTAGTTATTTGTAATAAATATGTGTTGTCTTTTCCAAAATATCCTTGCTAATCAAACGTATTTACTATATATATCATTGTTAAAAGGATTATATTGAAAAATATATATTTAGGATTACAATAAAAATCAAACAAAGTCGACTAAGATAGTATTAATATGTTCGATGCAATGACAAGAGAAAGTAGAATGACCCTATTCTCCAGATACAAGAGGTACAGCACAAGTGAGAAATGTAGACTCTATATAGCTAATATTTGGATTGTTGTAATATTCAGATAGTCAAAGGCCTCCAATCTGTTGTCAGAACCAGTAATTTCAAACGCATTCCATCTCCACACCATCTTCTCAAGACCAGCAACATAAGCATGCTCGATAAGCAGACTAAATAAAAGGAATTTAAGAAAAAAGAAAGACAAAATAGAAGATAGCAACCTGAAACTGAGAAAGACGAGGAAGCGAGTTCTGACTTTGCACTAACTGCGCTGAGAATGAAGAAGCCATAGTTAACGATATGATAGGAAAAGGGTTGCCCTCTAACTGGAAATTGGGCGATGGTTTCTGGGTTTCAGGGCCAAAGCAATGGAATGTCGCTCAATAGCTCAAGTATTAGGTGACTGGAAACTACAGCTGAAGGCGGTGAGTGGTGGATAAACCGATAAAGGGAGCAGACATTTTTTATTTTATTTTATTTTTTATTTTATAACTTTTTTGGGAAAAAAAAATCTGGCCTTTTCCGTGATTGAAGAGTCGGGAGCAGTCGCGTTCAGTAGGGTTTGCGCCCCAGTGCGCCAAGCCGACGAGGAACAAATCATTCGATTTCTTAACGGATTAAATTTTTTTGGTCGTTAGTTCGGGCACGATATTTTACATTCATTTAAAAAATAAGTAGTGGCAAATAATAGTCCTTGACCTGATTTAATAATTATATATTCGCTATGAGACTAGCATTTTTTGGCGCGATTAATTAAATTTGTAAAAAAAAAAATCAGTAATTCTCTTCGTCTGGGTTCTTGGGCCTCTTTCCTCAAAAAACGTGCAGAATGGAATCTACACTAGGAATGGCAGCCCATTAAAAAGAGCACCCAACTCGATTGTCGCTACGCTAGACGTCTGGACTCTAGACCAAGGGCACTGCCCTTTAACCCAAAAGGCGGCTAAATGACGACTTCGCGATGCCCCCCTTGGATTTTTGGGCGAAAACTGGACCACGAAATGGCAAAACTCGCTCCGATCTCCCCCCCCCCCCCCTTTTTTGCTCTGAATTTTTTATGTTACTCCGTAAATTTGGATTCTCTTCCTGTGCCAACTACTCCTGCAGGGAGCACGCATAATGCGCGCCTTTCCCCTTTCGTCCGAATCATCCTACGCTTCTCTATTCCGGCAAGCATCGCCGTCTAATCCTATTAACCATTCCCTATTATTTTCTGAACCCTCCAAGTCGATTTCTCAGCCCTACCTATCTGTTTCTACTGCTACTTCTCCGAAATCATGCTCCTTCAAATTGAGCCCTTTCTTGTATTGTAGCTCAAAATCCGAGTCCCCCGTTCTGGGAGATGACGAAGAATACCAAGACGATGTGAATTTTGTAAAGTATGCATCTGGCACTGATCAGGATGCTTATTCTTCTATCGATATAGGTGAAGAGTCAGAAATTCAAGACGAGGTTGATGTGTACATAGAGGTGAAGAATTTGGAGAAGAACTCACGCAGAATTGAATCGAGGATTCTTATTGACGCGCCCCTTACCACCGTTTGGAATATTTTGACTGATTATGAAAGATTGGCGGACTTCATTCCTGGTCTTGCTGTCAACGAATTGCTTGAAAAAGGAGAAAATTATGCACGACTTTTTCAGGTTGGTAACTTTGGTCAAAGTTCTTAGCAGTTGGTATCTTTGCAGTTTGCAATTTTGCGATTGGCTGCATAGTTTTGGCAGACTATAAATCGTGAATTTATGGTATTTTATCGAGTTAAATTTATTTTTTTAAGGGGTATCTCAAGCTTAGCTAGAACTAATACCCGTCCCGTCCATTCCGAACCTTATAATCTTTGCTGAGGAGAAAAAGAAGTTCTGAGAATATTAGAACTATCTACTAGTCGTGTTGCTTAGTGCTTACTACCCGTATGTAGAGATTGTTTGTGTCAATCTTTATGTGAATTTAAGTCCCGGTGTTTAAATAATGAGGTGAACGAGCAACCAAATAGGCGCACACGCAAAGAATATAGTAAAGAGAGCAAGGGAAAAGGGTAAACGAGAACTCTTTCTTGCTGACAGAATCTTGACCTCTAAGGTATCAAAGATCATATCAGCAAGAAAGAGTTCTCTGAAGTTATTGAATTGCAGAACTGCAGATAATTGACACTTGTAATAAGGATATGAACATCCTACTCAGTGAATGTCATGTACGCTCTCGTGCCACGTTTCAACCAGTTCTCCTTGAGTCAACAGAGGACATGGAAGTCACTTTGGTTTCGATTTTGTAGAGAATCATACATTTATGTACTGAGAGCAGGGTTATAATTGACGTTAAAGAAGAATATGTTACGCATACAGTTAATGTTGCATCATTAGATATAGAAATGAGAGTCATTCTCATGATTGTCTTGTTGAGCTCTCTCAATAATACGGTACATTTCTTTTTCTTGTGTCCCTGAGCTGAAGAATTCATCTTTGGAAGAACTTTCTTCGTTCGTACATTTTGCTTGGAACACATACTTTTTTTACCTTAGTTGAACAGGTTGGAGAGCAGAACCTGGCATTTGGGTTAAAATTTAATGCTAAGGGAGTTGTAGATTGTTATGAGAAGGAATTGGAGATTCTTCCTTCTGGTATGAAGCGTGACATTGAATTCAAGATGGCTGAAGGAGATTTTCAACTCTTTGAAGGAAAATGGTCTATTTTACAGGTAATATGTACTAGATTCTGCAATTTTTCTTTTACATGTTCATACATCAGGAGCAACTTAACTCCCCGCTTGGATGAGAAGAAAAGTTGGGAGGAAAGAAAATGAAGAGAAGAGAAAACTGAAAGGAAAATATTATCACTCTTCCTGCTTGGATGAGTGAGAAAAACATAGAGGAAAGAAAATGTATAAATATCAAAATGACTAAAATGTCCTTATTATAATTAATTGGCAAGAAAACTAAATAATTTAGCAAAAAAATTATTTTTTATGTAAAAATAAAAAGGAAATAATTTTTAACTTAATTAAAATAAAAAGAAATAAATAACTTATGCATTATGTAATATTTTAATAAAATGATAACGAACTCATTAGCATAATGCCCATCTCGTTATTCTACCTCTCCCAATCATATTTGTAGTTTTAATATCTCTATAAACATTGTGCCCACAAGAAGAAAACAAAAGACAAAACATATATTATTATCTACTAAAAACGCGAATGCTTTGAATTAGTATTGTCAAAACATATACCATTCTCCCACAGACATGCACATATATGTATATAAAACGTTGGGGTTAATCATAATCACATGCGTGCACGCGTTTCTAAACTTTCCGCAACTAGATTCTAAAATTGAATATTCAATATCATTAAAATCTAATCAAAACCTGGTGACCAACGTTTGGCGGGAGAGGGCAGTGAGGGAATGATCCGAAATGGTGAAAATCTCTCCACTTGTGGAGAGAAATTTTGAGAGGAAAATAGGGCATGGGGCCCACCACATTTTTCCTCCCACTTTTCTTTTCTTTTCTATTTTCATTCCCATCCAAGCAGGGGAAAAGTTCATTCCTCTCCCATTTTCCACTCCACTTTTCCTTCCTCTCCCATTTTCACTCAATCCAAGCAGAGCATAAGTGTAGTTACTTGCGGCTAAAATTGTTTGGCAACAGCTTACATCTACAAGTGTATTATGTCGCACCTGGGAAACTTGAATCCATGTAGTGAGGGTCTTGGGGTCATGACTTCTGAGTTCTGACAATCTTGGCTGACTATACTTTGAGTCCTTTTTTTTTTTTCCTTTTTTTTTTATTAAGCCTGTTGATCTGACTTTTTGCACGAAGATAGCATCTTCAAATTGAATATGCTCATCAGTTTTGAATTGATTGATGCCAAACAAATTGGAAGACTCGAAAATTTTCATGGTGTTGAAACCATATAACTAAGAGGGTTGAATTATGTTGTTAGCATGCATTGTTAACTCCTTCCACAATGATGGTTTTGCAGTCCAACTCCAATGGTGAGACGTGCGGAGAGTTGGAAGTCCGAGAAGGTAATACAACTCTTTCGTATATTGTTGATGTGAAGCCGAAAATGTGGCTGCCTGTTCGTCTGATAGAGGGTAGACTCTGCAACGAGATAAGAAAGAACCTTGTATCTGTCAGGGATGAAGCTCAAAAAGCTACCTAACTGTGCGCGCACATTAGCTTCATTCATCTTGCTCTTCTTTTTGGATAATTGAAAACGACTGGAAGCACACCAATTTTCTGATAGCAATCGTTGCTATAGTTACCTGTCAGTTTCAACTACGTAAAGTTGATCCCTTGGGCTTAAACACGTTGTTGTTAATTTCTTCAGGGTGGGGACTAGGATTCCGCCGAATCAATATGACTTGGGACCCAGGGCAAACATTATGTGTTCAGCTGTTTATGGACACCGTCTTGTAATAGTCGTCGAAGACATCAACCACCTAGGCTTAGGTTTCCGCAATAAAAGGCAAATTGCACCGTGCATCCATTTTCTGTTAACTTGGAAAAAGCAATCTTATACGGTTGGCTAAAGTTGGGTGAACGGTGCGATCTAACGTCACAATTAAAAGGGCGTGCCCGATGTGTGGAAAGATAGAATAACGAAGAATATGCGATCCAATTGGTAAAGTTATTATTCTGTGTGTGGATCCATGGATAGCTGAACCTTGTCAAGAGGAAGAGGGGGAAGAACAGCCGATGATTGACAGAGATATGGCGATGATGAATGGGTTGTGAACATTGGGGGAAGAAAATAGAAGAGCCGAAAACTGTTCTGAACCCATCCAATACTTCAATTTTCAACTAATCAGATAATGATATGGCTTTTAGGACGAGCCAATGACAGTCCCCAGCTAACGAACTGAAGAGATTATGAGAATGTCCTGATAATGTAAGCTGTTGTGAGGTGATTTATGGGATTTTGAATTGATGGAAGATGTTAATTATTTGCTGTTTGAAAGTTGTGATCATAGTATTAGTTAAAGTGCCTGTCATTGTCTGATGAGTCATGAGGAACGCAGCGTTAATTTCAAGTGGCGTCGAATGAACAACCAGCCGATGCATGGTTGAAGCCTGAAGCAGCGACGTAATACACTGTCCCATTGGACTCCTCCTCTTTGTGATCTACCAATAAAAAAAATCAAAATATATTTTGTTTTTGAATTAAAATTATATTATACTCCATATTATCAGATTCTATGCAGATTTGAGTTTTTTTTTTTTTTGCGTACACTATAATTGCTTTTATAAAACGACACCTTTTGCTGATGACTGTAACCTGGGGCGTGATTCATTGTATGGGACGGCTTTTACAATATAATAAGGGAGCGAGTGGGGGCATATTAATCATCGTCGAAACCAACTGAGCCTCAATGCCTATGACCTTTTGGCAAGCAATGTCCAACTAACACATAAATGGGTACCAAAGTAATCTGAAATTGTATATTTTTTTTATAGCTCAATATGATGAGACGACATGTAGCCGATTTGCATGCTTTTTTTATTCAGAAGTGTAAAAGTTGACATCCAAAAATACGAATCTTGGGGGTGACAAAACTTCATCTCTCTAATTAAGAAAATAAAAGGGCGCCTTATTAATTAATCGGTGAGTGGATTTGGAAGATTATGGGCATCATCGGATCATTTTTTGTTCCTTCTGTGGAGGCTACCCCGTATTATAATAGCTTAGCCTTTTTATGAAACGGCCATTCGCACACCGCATAGTTATGTCTCACATGGAGGGTTCCATGACCATATTGTCGTCTTGTTCTCGATGCTCTGGTTAATTCAGAATTATTTTTATTTTATTTTATTTTTTGAGGGAAGACTCTGGCCGAAGATGCCCACTTCAAGTGCCCCCTGTCTTAATCCTTCCCATAAATAAAATAAACAATAGTTAAGGCATATTTATTATTCCTCACACAAATCGTAAACAACTTAATCAACTATAAATAACGCTACTATAAGATGCCTGCCCCAAGCCAGGCCTTTCGCTTTGTTTCATTCGTTCTTTTTGCCCTTTTCTTTTGAAGATTGAATTATACTCCTACATCATTATTTTTTTTTCCAAAGAGCGTTGAAAGAAGGCCAAATGGGACAGTGAGGTAGGCTGATTGTCATTATTAAGTGGGTTTGGTTAGTCAACATTGGTAGAACAGTTGGTGTTTGTGTTTAATTCCTCCACCATTTCCGTATGATGTTGGATTATCTTTATATCTATAAACAAATAAAACATTCCTTTCCAACTTTTTTTTGTTCTGAAGAAGTAATCAGAAAACGAATATTGGATTTTTTTCCCTGCCTTCAAGTTATTGAAAAGTTATATATATATATAAAAAAAAAGGGGTATTCAACCAAACCAATGAAATGCCACACCAATAAAAGGAAAAACTGGGGAGTGAGAAATCTAGAGACGGGGACAGAAAAACATTATGGTGATGGGGCACATAATTATTACAAGCAGGAATGGTTGAGAAGCTCAAATATAGGTAGCCATGTTGTGTTGATGTAGCCCTTTTGGCCATATTATCCACATCATTGCATCCCTCCATATTCCACCCCTCAAGTCAAACATGCCAGGTCACTGCTTCCTCCACAAGTCAATTCATTTATTGTTAGCAGTGTGTGAATGCTAGCTGATTTTTAATATAAAAGTTTATTTGATATACTTTATTTTTCTTATTTATTTATTTTTAAAATAATCATTATAGTAGTTATACATGTTAAATGTTCATCAAATAGTAGCTTTACCTAATAAATATGATTAGTCAGGTATTTTAAGGAAGATAACACTTATTTATTACAAATGACTAATTTAATAAACTTTCTTAATATATTAACTTAATCAATTTACTCTTATATTAAGAAATGGAGGTAGTAGTTAATATATATCATGGACCAGTTTTCTAATGTGACGCGGCTTCTAATTAATGGAATATTACATCGGCCAAAAACCCCCATTTTAAAAATTAGAAAAAAAGTCTTTTGGTATGAATGGGTATTTATTGCAGCAAATCAGAAACACGCAATGCCTACAGTATGTGTTTATGTATGGTCAACTTTATTTAAAAAAAAAAAAAAAGAACAGTTGTGTTGGTTTGATTATAGTCCCCACATTGCAGGCCGAATATCGACGACAGAGACTTTGAGAGGTTTTAATTTTTAAAGTACTCGGAAAGAATTTTGGAAAATTTTGGGATGCAATGAGCAAAATGGATTTGGCAAGCCACTCCTTGAGTCCAGCCTTTTAATCAAACCAATACCCACGATTCATCTCCAATGCTCGGGAGCCGCATTCATTTCTCAGAAGACGTAATTGATTATGGATTTACCCCCATAATATTATGCCTGTGATTCAACATTGCTGAAAGCATAGTCAAAGTGATAAAAAAGGATTACTTTATAGATTCTATCTCCAATGCTGGAATAAAAACTGCAGATTTGTTTTGTTTGAATTTTATACTGCCATGTCCTGATTCAACATCGCTGAAGATGCAGTCAAAGTAAAAAATAGAATTACTTTATGGATTCTATCTCCAGTGCTGGGAAAAAAAAACTTTAGATATTTGCTTTTTTCCGCTTTGAACTTACCGTGATCGCTACAAGGGAAAATTCGATGCAAAAGAAAATGATAATATGATCATATTTTCTCCTGTGTACTGTCCATTGATTCCTTTATTGACTCCAGGACTACAAATTGGGGACGATTATGTGAAGTTTGATCTGCGAGCATTTTTAATTTCGTATGCTTCAAAATTGATTAAAAAAATGGTCAAAAATAGTTTTTGTGTGGGGCTGATCCGTCCACATCCCGACCATTCAATTTCGTCCATGAGAATGATGATGGGGTCGCTCTGATTTATTGACTTCAACAGCACCAGCACGGCTCCAATCATTCGCTGGAAAAATCATATAAAGTTGTAAATGGAGGAGAAAAAGGGGCGAGCTCATACGCACACAACAGTCTCGGTCTCTACTTTTCAACATGATTATGTAATTTTTTAATTCTAAAGTTTTTACGCTCCCAAACCATTTGAAAACCCCGAGAAAGAGACCCTCCTTGGTGAGCTAAACTTTGATTCTTCATCGTCTGACCAAATCTCTAATTTTTTTATATTGGCAACCAAAACCCCACATTTTTCGTTTTTCTTCTCTTGTCTTATTTATTTGTTCTCTTCATTAGTCAAACGCATACTCATCACTAGTCCATTTTGCCCCTCTTCTCAATTTGTCAGGGAAAAATTTTTCTGCGCCTTCTCTCCTGTTCTTGTTCATCACTCAGTGCTTTGCGGATTTCGAAGCCGCTGGCCATGCCTGAGTGTTTCAATGTTATGGGTCGAATTGTTTTGGGCTTGGTTGCCTATGTTTCTTGGTTAGATTCTGCGAAGAAGAAAATATGAATCCTAAAATGGGTTTCTGTCCTTGTTTCTGATGTGCTCCGTTCACTGTCTTTGGCGCTCTTAGATCTGTTTGTGGAAGCGCTCGATCCACCGCTTCATTTGTGTATTAAGCAGTACCCACAAGGTCAGATCATAACATTTTTACTAATTGTAGTCTTTGCTTTATACATTAATAACGGGCTAAGTGTTAATTCGGGGGACGATTTCGTTGTGATTCACAAATCACACCCGCTGCGCAGAGCGTGTCGCCTTCTTTTATGTTGTTTCTCTGGGAACACTATATGGGTTGCACTGCTTTCAGCCTGGGAATATGGCGATGATGATGCATGGTCACGTGAGCAATCATGGGTTGGTTGAGGGATTGGTGAGGTTTTGGCAGAGTTGGCTTTCTTGTTTATATTTATATTTGTTGATGGTGCTCGGTTACAGAAACCATTTTTCAGCATATCGGAATCAGGGGCATTTGCAATAATGGGTAACGGCACCTCACGTGTTGTTGGCTGTTTAGTGCCATTTAATGGCAAAAATGGAGTTGATTTGGAGTTCCTAGAGCCACTAGACGAGGGATTAGGCCATTCTTTCTGTTATGTGCGGCCATCTATTTTTGAATCTCCTGCCATTACACCATCAAACTCTGAGAGGTTTACTGTTGATTCGAGTACCCTTGATTCTGAAACTTTTAGTGGCTCGTTTAGGCATGACAGTATGGAAGATCCCTCTGGCATACACAAACCGGCCAAGTGCTTCCCAGAGACCACATTCAGAACGATTTCAGGGGCTTCAGTCAGTGCCAATGTCTCAACCGCAAGGACTGGTAACCAGAGTGCATTATTTTCTAGTGATGTCCAAGAGCCAGCTGCATCATTTGAGGGAACCTCTTCATTTGCTGCAATCCCTCTGCAACCTGTTCCCCGTGGTTCTGGAACTTCAAATGGTTTCATGTCTGGACCTCTAGAGAGAGGCTTTGCTTCAGGTCCATTGGATAGGGGTGGCGGTGGTTTCATGTCTGGACCAATAGAGAGGGGAGTCATGTCAGGTCCTCTTGATTCCACTGACAAATCCAACTTTTCTGCACCGCTTGCACGAGGCGGTCGCAGGCCACGCCTCCAACAGCTCATGAGAAGTGTGAGTGGACCAATGAAAAACACTTTCTCCCGGACCTTCTCTAAGCATTCTAGTGGTGGGAGTTGGATGCAGCGGGTGTTCTTTCACCCAGTGACCCAATTGGCTTGGCATTCCAAAGATGCAAAGTTTCGACAAGAAGTCTCTAGAAACTGTATTGAAGTTGGGACATCTGAAGGGGAGTATAAGCATCCACACAATTTACAGTGGGCTCATGGCAAGGCTGGTGAAGATAGGGTTCATGTGGTACTTTCTGAAGAACAAGGTTGGTTGTTTATTGGGATATATGATGGCTTTAGCGGACCAGATGCTCCTGATTTTTTGATGAACCATCTTTACAGATTTGTAGACAAAGAACTGGAAGGGTTGCTTTGGGATTATGAATTTAATCCTGTAGATCCACTTCAACCTCAAATCCCTAAAACTAGAAATGCTGTGGTTGCTCCCGAGTACGGCCAGGAGGAACAGTCAGTCAATCATACTAATTCAAACCAAGATACTCTGTGTTCTTTAGAAGCTTCTTCTGGTTCAGAAAATGCCAAGGAGCAATCATCTTGCGCTGAGATTGTTGAGGAAAACATCGCATTTAAGGTAAATATTGAAAACCAATTACATAATTCTGGAAGTCCCAGTAACTCAGATGCTGTGCTTCCTTCCGTTCCTCTTGGACAGTTAAGTGGACAAGGTAGAAAAAGCATGCGGCTTTATGAGTTACTTCAGATGGAATCTTGGAATGAACGAGATTCCTTGTCTGTCTCAGAACAAGGCAAGGATTCTTATGTTCCTACAGAATCAACACAGGCAGGGTGGATGAGAACTTTTTCAACTAATGCAAAAGAAGATAGTTCTAGACATCTGGACGAAGCGCCCACCACATCAGGGGAAAATGGAGGGATTGGGTCTGAACCAGTTACTCGAGAGCCTGTAACTGCATCTACTGTTCTGGGACAAAGGCAGAATACCAGAAAGTCATTTCTTGGTACCAAAATTAAAAAAATGTACAGGAAGCAGAAGTCCTTGCGTAAGAAGCTTTTTCCTTGGAGCTATGATTGGCATAGGGAAGAAACTGGGGCTGATGAGAAAATATTAGAAGTCTCAGGGCCCATTAGAAAATGCAAATCTGGGGTAGTTGATCATGATGCAGTTTTAAGAGCAATGACTCGAGCTCTTGACAGAACAGAAGAGGCATACATGGAAATGGTGGAGAATAATCTAGATAAAAATCCAGAGCTTGCTTTAATGGGATCATGTGTTTTAGTGATGCTGATGAAGGATCAAGATGTTTATGTCATGAACCTTGGGGATAGTCGTGTAATTTTGGCTCAAGAAAGGCCAAATGATCGTCATCCTAATTCAACTTTTGGCAAGGATGATGTGAGGCACAGAAATCGATCTAGAGAGTCATTAGTACGGATGGAGCTGGATAGAATCTCGGAGGAGTCCCCAATTCACAATCAAAACAGTCATATTCACAAGATGAACAAAAACAGAGAGATAGCGATTTGCAGATTAAAAATGAGAGCTGTTCAGCTTTCCACTGATCACAGCACAAATGTTGAAGAGGTGTGCTTTGCCCCCCCCTTTTTTTCTGGGATCGATAAATGTAAATATTTTTTATATTTATTTATATCTATTTTTAAAAAGGGGTGAGATGAGTTTTGTTTAAATCTTCTAGTTGTGTTTTGAGCGACTAACTGACATGAAATATTAAAAACATGTTCTGCTACCTTTGCATGCATATATGGATTGTTATCTCTAAATTGTATGTTATCAGCTACTTCCTACATTTTTTAATTGGTCATTTAAGGTTTCTGCACATGGATTAAGAAATGCAATTAATATGTCAAAATCTCTTTTACCTTTCCTGTTATGGCCTTGTTAAATATAGTTTGCCTTTTTGGGTTGAGAATTGTGCCCAATCAAAGATAAAGTTATCTTTGGAAAGATAACTATTAATGCTGCCTTGAGCTTCAAAAAATGATATATAAATGGAAAAAAAATAGTTCTCCCAAAGTGATAGATAAAAAGAAAGGGAGGGAGTATATTCTTCATATATACATGCCTGATATTATATTCGTTCTGGTGATGTATGATTATATATATATATATATATATATTTTTAGCACGTTAGGTATGTCAATTCTTATGTTCTGATTTTTTATTTTTTTTTGCTCTAACAACAAAAATGTTATCTTGCACAATTAGGTGCATAGGTGCTGATAATTAGTAAAATCAACAATATTGTGACATTTCAGTGTTACTTTGGTACATTTCTACGTAGATTCCATTTATTCACCGTGGTAGTTGTTCTCAGACACTGATACTCTAAAGCAGTTTTCAATTTGGATCTGTATAGTTCCAAAATTGTTGTTGACCATTTCGTACAGGAGTTTCTCTTGTATGCTATGGACCCTTTATGCGAATTCAGAGAACATTTTATTAAATGTATTTTAAGCCTGAGGTTTTTACATTGTGAAGAAATTTTGACTATACTTTTGTTACAATGTGGCACGAGATATTTACAAAATGTTTTCTAATTTTACTTATTCTCTGCAGGAAGTTTTCAGAATAAGGGCAGAACACCCTGATGATAATCAATCAATCTGTAATGATAGAGTGAAAGGACAATTAAAAGTCACCAGAGCGTTTGGTGCTGGATTCCTGAAGAGGGTCAGTTGATCTACTGACTTTGAGCTAATCTGAAATTTAGTTTGCTGCTGTCCTTTTGTCTATAGTTGTTTAGGTAGGGACTTAGTTTGCTTCCATAATCAATACTGTTTCATTTTTTTTTTCCCCCTTAAGAGGAGAGTAGGGATAGTGGCGAGTGATGACTAAGTTGAGTATCTACAATAGAATTTCAGAGTTAAAATAAATCCTTTTTCATTATGCAAAGGTCTCTCTATGCATGTGCCTCCTGACTATTTCATTCAAAGGAAAATTTTAATTAGGATTTGTGAAAGCTCCAAAGGATAAATTGGCAATGATAGCTTCCTTAGGTTTTCCTTCATTTTCCTTTATTCCTGTTCTCCTCTATGTCCTCTTGATAGTGTGGTTGTCTTGCATGAACCTCAGTAGGTGACAGCTTTGTTTTGTTAGCATTCCTGCCGCTCTCTAACTGATGCACATATTTAATCCTCTTATTTATATATTTGTTATAGAGAAATCATACAAAATCCCAACTCAATTATAACATACTGAAAAGTAAAAGTTGGTCCATGGAAGCTAAATGTGTTGTTTATGGGCTGTTCTGTTTGCTTTCATATCAGTGCTAATTTCATTTGTATGGTTTAGGCGTCTTTTAATGAAGTTCTACTGGAGAGGTTCCGAGTCGATTATGTGGGCACTGCTCCTTACCTTAGTTGCACTCCTTCTATTCTGCATCACCGACTTTCTTCTAGTGATCGGTTCTTGGTACTCTCCTCTGACGGACTTTACCAATACTTCAGCAATGAAGAGGTAGTTGCTCACATTACTTGGTTTATGGAGAATGTGCCTGAAGGCGATCCTGCACAATACCTTATTGCAGAGCTTCTCTTCCGTGCCGCTAAAAAGAATGGTCAGTTGCTTCTCCCTTTTGTTTGTGCCCCTCTGATACCATCATGGCTGTTGATGATAATTTTGGAAGGGAAATACATGTAATTTTAGACAGAATAGAAGAAATGGGCAAATGAGTCGGGTTGAGGTTGTGTTGTGGTAATCTAGGTTCTCTACAGATCTCTGCCTATAAATCACCTAAAAATTAAACTTAAAAACCTCCTGTTTATATTTAAGTTTGACATTAAAGATTAAACTATCAGTTTCTCTCGCGTTTATATAGAAAGGTATAGACGCATAAGGAGATCCGAGTGATCTGTTCACTGTTCAATACAGAAGTCTATCTGTTGTTGTGGGAGAATCTGCAGTGAAGTATACTACGTGATCACGTTGATTACACTATCAGCAGCTGCATGTTAACTGCAATTGATCCGATCTGGTGTGACTCTTTCGGTAACACTAAATCTTGGTTGCGCTCATCCCCTCCTCAGTTTCCTTATGCGTTTCTTCAGATACAAGTATCTCTTAAAAAAAAAAAAATGCTGCGCGTATATATCGTGAGAGGATAGTGTTATTGGCATTTGATAGTTTTGGCGTGCAGAGGTTAGCTACTCTGTCGTAGGGATTTGTTTCCTAGATGAGTGGGAATCTCTGAAATCCTTGGGCGAAGAGACGATCACTGTCACGTGTTATAAATCCTGGGGATGAAATCTCAGCACAGGACAACTTTTTTCTGTATTTTCTTTACATCGATATTAATTTTTTTAATTCCTTTTTCCGTTGTCCGTGCAGGAATGGATTTTTACGAATTGCTTGACATTCCTCATGGAGATCGACGCAAATACCATGACGACGTTTCTGTTATGGTGGTTTCTCTAGAGGGAAGGATTTGGAGATCGTCTGGATGATTTTTATTTTTTTTTCCTTTTCCCCCTTTTATGCTCTATATTTAAATTTTGGCTAGGTGCCTTCATATTTGCACGTTCCCTTGAAAATATAACGATTTTGAGGAAGGAGTAAAATGATTTTAAAAAGTGATTAGTCTGTTGAATATAAGCTTTCTTTTCTTGCATCGATTATCACATACGGAGCATAGTTCGTTACATTAATTCGACGGCATCATCTAATATAACTATTTTTCTTGTTATAAAAGATGCGAATTCTTTTTTCAAGATATACTCCGATCATTAATATAACACTATAAAAGATAGTGAGGGGGGTTTAATACGGTTTTAAATGCAACACCCTCGAGTTATCTTATCTTCCTTGGTTACTCAAACTAATTTTATTGATTGCATATATTAAGAAGATTAGTATTAAATCAATGATTTAAGGGCATTTTAGATAAATTAATACATATATTTAATGAATAACTAATTTAATTAATTCTTTTAAATTTATTTAAGTTAGTTAAGTAGGTTTTATATTACAAAGTAATACATGCCATGCGTAAAATGGGAAGCCAAACTGATGTAGTGAGCTGATCCCGGTGTGCCTTCTTTGATTGAAAGAAGGGGAAATCACAAATAAAGACCCTCGAATTAGCAAAATCACTCTATGGTCACCTGAATAAGTCAAATTACCATGAGGGACCCGGTCTCAAATTGCAATTAGCAAATCACACCTAAAAGACTAAAATACCCTTCAATTACTCAGATTCAATAACGAAGGCAGACATTAGTGAGAGACCTCTTCTTTCCTTCTCCTCGGACTTCCTCTCCCTCTCTTCTTCTTTCTCTTTCTTCCTTGGGTCGAAGCAGCATCTGCGTTGGGTCTCCTCCATGGCGAATGGTCTCATGAGGGGCAAAGAGGGCTTTCGAACTCCTTGCGTAGGATATCAGCAGGGAGAAGAGAGGAAGGTGGTCGGTGACGGAGGAATGGAAGATTTGGGACGATTTTCTGCAATTCTGAAACAAGGAGTGATTACGAACTTTTTGTTGAACAATGGCGATCAACCTTATGGATCGTTTTCTCTGTTAGCAAAGAAGAAGAAGGCTGAGTTCTTTAAGCTGTTGATAGAAGCTACAGGGTTCGCTGGTTTGAATATTTTAAAGATTTTGAAGATGATCTAGTTGAATACTGTCTTCTTTTTGTTTACTTGTATCAGGGAATCGATAATCTTCTCATTTGATTTAGAGTTGCTGGTTGCTGTCAAAACACCTCTGGTTTTTTGTTATTTGACTTACTATTGTTGTAATTTTACTTAGTAGTGTTGTAACTACAGATTGGTTAGTTTGATCACAATAACATGGCGTGACAATCTAAAAATGTCGGTATTTTGTTTATGGGCAGAGCAATGTTAACATTTAGTATTTATAGTTGTAAATGGTATCAATGTAGATCCATTTAATGTTCTGAAATTCATGACAGACCTCCTCATTGACTTATAATTTCACTTACCACAGTTATTATTTGGCTTTCTACTCTTGTCAATTAATTTTCATAACTTGTCATTCGTCTTACTCAACTTGTCATAAATTACATATCAGAACTTGTCACCTGCTAAAGAAATCTGAAAATGTTGTCATTGGAAAAGAGAAAATTAATTTTTTATGAATTGTTTATCAGAAGTTGTCATTCGTCTTACTATACTTGTCATTCGTCTTACTCAACTTGTCACTCGCCAAAGAAATCTGGAAGTAAACGTGTTGAAGGGAATGTAACGATCACCATTGTTGTGATGATAGAAATGCAGTAACAGAAACAGAATTTGTTACATTACATCCACATTGGTGGACATTTTGAAGCAAGTGATGAAGGAGAAGTTAAATATATTGGAGGGAATGTAATAATCACTATTGTTGTAATTTTGCATGCTAGTGTTGTTAATGCAGACTTTTAACTATTATGACAACAATGCAATGATAGAAACATATGACAATCTGATAATTAGAGTCTTTTTATATTGTACAGAGGAATGTTAACATTTTTTGTTAATCATTTCTATATTGTAACAATATAGAGCTATTTAATGTTGTCCACTTAATTAGAAACGTGGTGACAGAAATACAACGACAGAAACACAAAAATTCTATAATTTGCCTTATTGAACTTGTCATCTACTAAAGAAATCTAAAAATTCTATCATTTGAACAAAAAAATTAAATTTGTATAAAATGCTTATTAGAAGTTGTCATTTACCTTACTAAAATTGTTATTTGCCTAACTAAACTTGTCATAAATTGCTTATCAGAATTTGTCATCTGCTAAATAAATCTAGAAATTGTCACTTGAAAAGAGAAAATTAAATTCATATGAAATGCTTATCAGAAGTTGTCATTCGTCTTACTAAACTTGTCATTTGCAAAGGAATTGTACAAATTGTCATTTTAACGTAGAATCTTAAATTCCTATGAGTTGCTTATCAGAAGTTGTCATATACCTTACTAAACATCCTTGGCAAATGACAAGTTCAGTAAGACGAATGACAAATTTAGTAAGAAAAATGACAACTTATGATAAGCAATTCATAAAAATTTAATTTTCTCTTTTCAAATGACAGAATTTTCATATTTCTTTAGCAGATAACAAGTTCTGATATGTAATTTATGACAAGTTAAGTAAGGCGGATGACAAGTTGTGAAAATCAATTGACAAGAGTGGAAAGCCAAATAACAACTGTGGTAAGTGAAATTATAAGTTAGTGAGGAGGTTTGTCATGAATTTCAGAACATTAAATGGATCTATATTAATACCATTTACAACTATAAATACTAAATGTTAATATTGCTCTACCCATAAACAAAATACCAACATTTTTAGATTGTCATGCCATGTTATTGTGATCAAACTAACCAATCTGTGGTTACAACACTATTAAGTAAAATTATAACAATAGTAAGTCAAATGACAAAAAACCATAGGTGTTTTGACAGCAACCAAAAACTCTAATCAAATGAGGAAATTATCGATTCCCACGTACAAGTAAACAAAAAGAAGACAGTATTCTTGACAATCGAACAACACTATATCAAAAACATCTCTGGAAATGAAAGTCGAAAGTCATCAACTAGCATTAATGATGGGTCACCATTTTTTTTGTAATAAAGATTGGTGGGAATGGCTACAACCTTAATCATATTGATGAATGCATAGGTAGGAGATGAATGTTTTTGAGAGGGAGAGGAATAGAAGGAAGAAGAGAGGGAGGGAGATGAAGAGGGAGAGAATGACAAAGACAGAGGGAAAGAAAAGAAGGAAAGAGAAAGAGATGGGGTGATGGGAGAAAGAGAATAAGGGCACTTTTGTCTTTTTAGCCTGATTTCATAATTACAATTTGAGACCAGGTCCCTCATGGTAATTTGGCATATTCAGGTGACTATAGAGTGATTTTGCTAATTCGAGGGTCTTTATTTGTGATTTCTTCAAAGAAAAATAGAAGTAATTAAAAACAATTAAAATATGCCAAGCTTAACGCCACTGTCACTTGAGAGGAGCCTCGTTCCGGCCGTCGCGTGGAAAATTGAGAGAAGTAAAGATTGAAAGCCACGGTGAAACTAAAGCGGTAGTAGAGGCGTCGCATCGCGCTCCAAAGTTCCAACCCCTTCTCCAAGCCTACCGTTCGGATTTGGTGTTTGATGCCTTTTTTCATAATTCATTTCGCTTGTCTCTTTTTTAAAAAAATAATAATAAAAAAGAAAAATTCCTCTTTTTGTTTTTTTCTTCGCTAGCGCCACATGCCATTACAACCGAAAAGAATGTGATTTTAAACTTATACATTATTTGTTTGTAGAAAATAAAAGGATAAGACGCAGGGATCTTTCTATGTGGCCTTTTCATCTTATGATTTAGTACAAAGAAAATGTGTTAACACGTAACAGCCTATGATTGGATAAAACTTGTCTGCTATTCAGCTTACATCGGCCGCCAACCTCTCACACCCTTACTGGAACCTCAAATGAACAATCGCATGTTCCCGCAACTAACAAAGCAAAACCTAGGAGTCCCCGTGAACAGTATTAATCTTAAATAGCAAATTAAATCGCTTAAAAAGGATGCCAATAATCCCTTTCCATTCCTTCCTTGCTTTAAATTAAAGTCTCAAGGACTTTGCTTATAATCTGCCCCATACCCCCATTCACTCTTACCGAACAAACAATCCCACATCTCTGGCTATATATTATACGAACAAATCCCCAGCTTTCCCCCGCCATTCATCATTCCAACATTTTTTCCCCTCTCTTCATCGTCTCAACTCAACCATGTCGCCGGCAAATATTTTTGCTATTTTCTTCATCTTCTTCAGTTCCGTCTCCTTTACCTTGGCTTCTGATCCCGATTTGCTTCAAGACCTTTGCGTCGCTCTTCCCTCTTCAGGTATTGACTGATATTTTAATTTAAGTTCACTGCTCCTTTTGACCGTGTGTGTATAAACGGATAATTTGTGCATGATGATCAGGAGTGAAGGTGAACGGTTTTCCGTGCAAAAACGAGGCAAACGTGACGGCGGATGATTTCTTCTTCGCTGGGATAGCAAAGCCCGGTGTGATAAACAGCACGGTGGGTTCATTGGTGACGGCGGCGAACGTGGAGAAAATCGCAGGGCTTAACACTCTGGGTGTGTCATTGTCCAGAATAGACTACAAACCTGGTGGCCTAAACCCGCCACACACACACCCTCGTGCCACAGAGATGATCTTCGTGTTGGAAGGAGAATTGGATGTGGGCTTTGTGATAACATCTAACAAGTTCATCTCCAAGAAAATCAAGCAAGGTGAGGTCTTCGTCTTCCCCAAGGGCTCGCTTCACTTCCAGAAGAACAAGGCAGATAAGCCTGCTTCTGTAATCTCTGCCTTCAATAGCCAGCTACCTGGTACCTTGTCAGTCGCCGAGGCTCTCTTCAACGCCAAGCCGGGTGTGCCCGACGATGTGCTCGCTCAAACCTTCCAGATTGGTACTAAAGAAGTGGACACAATCAAATCCAAGCTCGCTCCTAAGAAGACTTGATTAATTAGTTGTACACACGAGAGCATGCGTGGGGTCGTCTTCTGAAAGTTTTCCCTTTTCTTTGTTAGATGGTCACTTTTAAAGGGTTTTGGTTGGGGTGTTTCGTCTTGCCAAACGACGTGATATTTGTTTAGCATGAAATAATTGTAATTTGCAAGGACACTCGCACACGCACCATGTGCAGTGTACGTGCCTTATAATAATCGACATATATTTTACAAAGTCCAAATCTTTCCCCTTTTACACTTACATACTTGCCCAGTACTCTATATCTGATCTAGTCCTTCAGCTTTTGGATTTCTTAAGGTGAACTCTGGAATTGTATAGCTAGGCAACTAAAAGTAACCAAAGTTCCCACGAGATCAAAATCCTTTCCTGTCTCATTCGATCAGGTCGGTAATTATAATCAATCAATCCATGTGACCGGATGGAGACATCCTAGCAATACTAAATCTAGAAATAATTACCCTTGTCGCTTTGATTATAAGCTGTTAACAGCCAACTAGTCTAATAATAACGTCATTTGTCCTGTTTGAATAGAGTCTCAAATTTAATATTGGAGAGAATCTTAAAAGTTGTGATTATTTAGGGAAAAAATACTAAAATAAAAATTTAAAAATGCGAAATTAAAAAAAATGATTTAACTTTATAGTTTTGATAGGCTTATTATTAAAAAATTCTAAAATAAAAATATTTTTCTGAGAAAATAAATTAATTAGTTTTATTTATTAATTTAATTAGTTAGAATGAGATTCTAACTCTACAATTCAAATTAGTTTACATCAATTAAAATAAATCTTAGATCGTTTCATTAAATAACGAGAAAATTATAGGATGTGATGAGACTGTGAGGGAGAATATGGGAGATTTAGTTAGGAATAATTTAATATTTTTGAAAATTTTCAGATATGACTCGTGTTGTGTGACGGTGAATTTCATGACAAAGCGGTGCTTTTATGTGAGACCCCGACGTTGAAACGGGGCGTTTCACTCTGGCACACACGACGCCTGGAGTTTGCTGTTCGGACCCCCGAGGATGGAAGATGCGAAAGACAAGCCACAGCGAAAGAAGAACTATAGAAAGAGAAGTGCTTCAATCGAAGAGACAGAGAATAAAGAAGGAGAACAGTCTAAAAGAGAAGAATCGATGATGAACGAGATAGAAGGTTCTGCAGTTTGTTCTTTTTGAGTTTTCATTCCATAATTATGAAGAATATAAATTTAGCATCTGGATTTTAATTTCAAATCAAATTCCTATTAATATTTATTTTGATTCAGTTAGTCTGAAAAGAAATATGACAATGACTATATAGAATGGCATTGGAAGAGATCAAACTGCTCCAGAAGCAGAGGAAAGGAAATCTGGGATTGCTGCGAACCCTACTTTGCCAACGCAGAGTGGAACTGGCTCCGGTTTAGCTGCGAAAGCCGCTGAAAAGAACGACGGAGACGGTGGCGATAAGGACGAGCTTTTTCTTCAGGATACCTTTGCTCAAGAGACGGCTGTCATGGCGGTGCTTTATGTGAGACCCCGACGTTGAAACGGGGCGTTTCACTCTGGCACACACGACGCCTGGAGTTTGCTGTTCGGACCCCCGAGGATGGAAGATGCGAAAGACAAGCCACA
Source organism: Neltuma alba (assembly GCF_004799145.2). Taxonomy (NCBI): domain Eukaryota; kingdom Viridiplantae; phylum Streptophyta; class Magnoliopsida; order Fabales; family Fabaceae; genus Neltuma; species Neltuma alba. The sequence goes on along the minus strand of NW_021636992.1, from coordinate 43,914 downwards.
GCGAAAGAAGAACTATAGAAAGAGAAGTGCTTCAATCGAAGAGACAGAGAATAAAGAAGGAGAACAGTCTAAAAGAGAAGAATCCGATGATGAACGAGATAGAAGGTTCTGCAGTTTGTTCTTTTTGAGTTTTCATTCCATAAGTTATGAAGAAATATAAATTTAGCATCTGGATTTTTAATTTCAAATCAAATTCCTATTAATATTTATTTTGATTCAGTTAGTCTGAAAAGAAATATGACAATGACTATATAGAATGGCATTGGAAGAGATCAAACTGCTCCAGAAGCAGAGGGAAAGGAAATCTGGGATTGCTGCGAACCCTACTTTGCCAACGCAGAGTGGAACTGGCTCCGGTTTAGCTGCGAAAGCCGCTGAAAAGAACGACGGAGACGGTGGCGATAAGGACGAGCTTGTTCTTCAGGATACCTTTGCTCAAGAGACGGCTGTCATGGTCGAAGACCCCAATATGTATGAACATATATACTTTTTTCTCATCTCATTCATATGCTGTCCATCCTTACAGAGAATAAACACTACATCAGTTTAAATGCTTGACGATCTTCGTGTTTCCTTCATGGCCAAGTTCTGCCTAGAAATCTACCAGATATTTTCTGCTTTTGCATTATTGTATAGGTCATTATGTCAGAGGCACCCCAATGTGTTTTCTTCATCATCGTCTTATTATGGAACAGTCTAGCGTCATGTTCCAGTCTATTACTTGTTTTGTTCAGTATATTATCGCATGAGTTTCTTTCTTTCTTTCTTTCTTTGGTTAGCAAATAAGTACTTTTTTTGTTTTTTTGCCTTACTCTGTTTGTAGTTATAAATATTACGCTGCAGGTCCCGAACTTGTTAGTTAGTATTGATAATTGTACTTTTTTTCCCTTAATAGGGTCAATTATATCGAACAAGAATTGGCAAAGAAGAGGGGCAGGAAGATTGACAAAACAGATCAAGTTGAGAGCGAATTGAAACGTGCTGAAGACGAACTATATAAAATTCCTGAGCATCTAAAAGTGAGTGGTTCACTTTCCTACTAGCATGTCGCCATCATCCCATTTTCATTCTGTTTACTTGATGCCGGCTGCTCTAAAATAAACTTTGCATGAATGAATTGTCTCGTACCCAGTGTCTGATACTTCGGCTCCAGGCCTCCAGCTTATACTTTTGATATGCATTGCATTTCGGGATGTTTATTAATTTTCTTTTATGATGGCATGTTCTGTCAGGTGAAAAGAAGAAACTCAGAAGAAAGCTCTACTCAGTGGACTACTGGTATTGCTGAGGTTCAGCTTCCAATTGAGTATGATTTCTTCAGACCTAACGGAATGTAGTGTGATTTGGATTATCTGTTAAGGAAGTGTAATAATGTGGCAATGGTTGGACAATTTTCTTTCAATTCAAACATTTGCTTGAAGAGTGATCCATGTGGGGATAATTGTATATGTAAGTTTAGTATAACATTGTTGTTTGTGAGTAACATTCAGATATTAAGGACGTAGGCTTTTATCCGAAAATTGGGTTTCCATTGACTTGATGATTTTGAAGATTCGCCTTCTTCTTGTTGGTTTTTTGGTTTTTTTTTTTTTTTTTGGGAGGGGGGGGTGTTTACGTGCTGCCAGCGGCATGTCTCATTGTTTGATTTTTATGTTTTGCAGATACAAGTTAAAAAACATTGAAGAAACAGAGGCTGCCAAAAAGCTTATACAGGAAAAGAGACTTATGGGTCGGACAAAGTCAGAGTTCAGCATTCCTTCAAGTTATAGTGCTGATTATTTCCAGCGGGGCAGGGATTATGCTGAAAAACTTAGAAGAGGTTACACTTTTTGATTAAGCGATTTTGTATGAAATGTGTTTACTTGTTTTGTTAGGTTGCATTGTGAACCTTGATTTAACTGCAAATATATTTGTTTTGCTTTTATTAGCTCACTCACTTTAAATCATTCTAGTTGCTGACAACAAATGATTATCTTGCAGAACATCCGGAGCTTTACAAAGATAGAAGTTCACAGGATGATGGTGCTGGATCCAAGCAAAACAATGCAAGCACTGATGCAGCAGGGCAGAGGCAAGCTGCAACTGATGAATTCATGCTAGAGCGATTCCGGAAGCGGGAACGCCACCGGGTAATGCGGAGATAACATGCCTGTTGTAAAGTGTGGCATGTTGGACGGAGCATAATCCCAATAAATTTAGCAGTCCACTCCAACCAGCGTTGAATAACATGACTTCCATACTATGCATCACTTCCTGGCTTTTTGGTTATTCAACACTATTTAAGATTGTATTGCTGCCAATGATATAAACTCTGAAGCTCTCCATTTGGTTTTTTATCCACGGACTGCATAATGCAGCTGATTTCTAACTGGCATATGCTGAGAGGCTATAATATGTCCCGCCAGTTGATCGTTGATAACATACTGTAAGATATGTACTATGTAAGATTTTGACAACAAAATGGCAGGTTAGTGACGGTGTTAAATGGTCACTTTGTTTTGGTCCCAAAAAGAAGTTGGTCACTTTGTTAGGTTATCCTTTTCTTTTATTTTGGCAAGTATTAGGCAATATCAGCGAATTGCACTTGAGTTTGAGATGGTTGAATTTGCAACATGAAAGGAGCATATTCCAGGCCTCCATCATTTGTAGTTGAACTGCTTCTTTTTTCTCTTCCTTTCTTTCTTCCTCCTGGAGTATCTTCTATAAATACCACATCAACCTTCCTACGTAAACACACATTTCAATCATTTATCTTCTATAAATTATCAACCTTCCTTAACACACATTTCAATCATTTATTGAATTTACCCTTTTTTCAATTTCTGTTTCGTCTAACACTCCTGGGTAAACAGAAAGGGAAATGAAGTGCATATTTACACCTCGTTTGCTGATTCAACATTAAATTCATTTTCTTAAATTTGTGGATTGATCAAAAAACAAAGATATTTATGAATTGATTTTATAGAAGACTTTGAACCCTTGATAGTCATGCACACTTCAATCATTTGTATGAGTCCCATGTGCTTTGACTTTTTGTTGTTATTATTTATAAGGATATTTTAATCAATTCTTCCTCGTTTTTATTTATTTCAACAATATTTTTCATCTGAGCAAGTCTACAAATAAAATAATGTTCTTATTGTCGCCTTCAAAATAATTGAATATTAATTAGATACCACTTAAAAAGTTGTTGGCTTGTTAATGATAATTCAGTTGTTTTAATAACTAGCAAATATAAAAGCAAGGGCTAAATAAATGCAAAGAATAGATTGAAGGAGTAGGCAGAGAAGTGAAAGTAACATTTGCTGGGAAAAAAAAAAAAAAAAGAACGAGAAACAAAGAAAGGAAACGTACCGTCTGAAGAAAACGGGAACGATTCCGGCCCTGTACTTGGCGATGGTCTCGAAAGCAGGCTGAGACATATCAAAATGAGGTCTGGGAGGATTGCACCAACCTCCATTGTCGTTGGGGAGAGCGAAGTTTGGAGGACAGAAATTTGTGGCAGTGATTGTGATGTGAGTCCCTCTCAGGCACCACTGTGGCGCTTGCGTTGCGTCACACACTATCTGATAGCACCCACCGCACGCCTTCCCGTCGTTGAACAGAGCTGTGCTTAACGCTGCCGTTTTTGTCCCGTAGCCATCCGTGTATAGATTCCCATAACCACATGCACCTCCTGCAATATTCATGTTTACGAGTCTTACTAATCGCTCTTCATCATTTATAGTATAACTGAAACGGAAACTAGTCATGAAGAGAGACTGGACGTGAACTTACCCATTGTGCCAGAGGCGTCGCTTCCTCCATAGAAAGTTGCATGTGCTTGCAGCCAGCCGGCACCGGCTGCTGTTCTTAGCTGAGAGGTGGATAACCCAACCAACAATAGCACAACACTCAATACTAGCTTTTCCATCCTCTCTTTCTCTCTCAATATCTCAGTTTGACCAACAAGAAGCTTATTGAGTTGTAGCAGAGTCCTAAGGGCTATTTATAACTACAGTTAGGGAAATTATGCAGGGGAAGGGGGAAAAAAAAAAAGAAAAGAAAAATAGAGGTAATTAAAAGCATATGCGTTGACCGAGAAGTTCCTCTCCAATATAAAAAGAAATGGGAGAGTTATGCATTAAAGAAATAACAAATTGTCAATGACCCTCACCCCATTCAAATTACACAGCGACGCTTGATTGAATGATTGGTATCGATTTTTTTTTTTGGCTTTCTTGACATAATGGTTGATATCAATTTAAGGCATCTGGAAACTAACTAATCACGTAGATGCTACTTCCAAGTTTGAATGGTTCAATGGATATAACTACTCGCCTGGTTTGTGCAAGGTCAAGGATGCTTTCCCTTGCTATTCTACAAATCCATTGCAAAAAAGATGTTCATCCCGCCTTTAATAATTATAATTTTAATATCACCCAGTAAGATTAATAATCAGCAAAAACTAAATCACAAAACATTAACCAAATGATACACGATACACCATAAAGCCGGTTTTTAGATGCACATGACGGGCCATTGCTATCGACTATCAAGTGGCTATCATGTCGAAAAAGTCAAAGGTTTCATATAGTAAACCATTCACTTCTAAAGATCTAGTTATGCGCTTTGTCTGTAATAGAATCCACGATTCCGTAGTACGTAACGGGTACAATTATAAAACAATTCACGGAGCATATATAGCAACACGCAGCAAACTACTAAATAATGATTAAAAATACATGTTGGTTGTGAGAGAGATAGTCTAATCATATGCTGTATAGTAGTCCATACGAAAGGCCAATTAGTACACGCAATAGAAAAGAACAAGAAACCACATGTTATATTTGTAATGGATGGACGCGACTTAGAGCGTCAGAAGTAACATGCAAGTACCTTAGGATGTGCAAAAGACGCGGCTTGTTTATCAAGAAAGGGCAATTTTATATGAGCAGCTACGAGAGAAGACGATGAAGTAGTCAGCCTTAAAAAATGTCTGAAGCTGAAAATTAATGATGGCTTATGAGTAGATAAGCCATATATTGTGCCATGTCTCGTGGAACTACCATCCGTAAGGCACATGGCTGACGGGACGCCGCCTCTGTCCAGGTCCTCGTTCATACACGTACCCACATTGTTGAGCGGCAGCTGCACATGCCCTCTTTCTATACATTTCTTAAAATTATGTTCAGGTATACATAGGAATGATTTAAAGTTTCTAAGAATGTAGAAGGAGGTGAACAGGTTAGTTAGATTAGAATGGGATGTATAAATGAAGCGAAACTATGAAGTTCATCAAGCGTAAGTGATTGCATATATATATTGAGTTAGGATCCAATCAGAACAAGCTGAAATTTAAAATGAGATCAAATCAAGTCCTCTCAAAAATAATCAATGGGATAACCGCACAAGCTCAGAATCACACACACACACTAGAACACTTAAACAGTCTGTGAATCTCCTTCCAGAAATTTCGCCCCTGGTATATTAGGAAAGATGTATTGGTTTACTTAGTGGACATTCAAATTAACCGATTTTTTCATCTCAACAGAATGCCGTTCTCCGTCATTTCCCTTTTTATATTGATTTAACTTTGTGCTACATACGAGATATAACTACAAAACCAATGACATAAACAAAGGCTCACTAAAAAATCGAACTAATGAAAGCACCCAGGATAGCATTTGATGTATACAAGATGTCCTAGTCAGTAATCGCAAAGTGGACCTCAACTTGGTAATTAACCAAATCCGCAAGTAAAAGTGGTGTATATGTGATGCCAACATATAATCTCAAATCCAACTTAATCTGGAAGTGGTGTCGGTAAAAATCACAACATGAATGAGCATTGATTTAGTTTCCCTCTCCCTCAACCCTTTTTATTAAGAGTGAAGGTCGGTTTTACAGTTTTAGCAGCAGCAAGGCTCCTCTTTTTCTTTTTCCTTTTTTTTGTAATGTAAGTTTTAATACTGAGCTAAACCTCTAATTCCAGCAGCACCTTGTGATAGATTGCACTACCCAAGGCCAAAAGTCACAATATAAGACTATTCAACTAACGTCTCTAGTTTTCTGCCGTCTTCCTCCATGTGCTTACACTCTTATTGTATATTCATTGCAGTTACATGGTCTAAAGTCTTCGGGCTGACAAATCATCTGATTATGCTTACAGTACAAAGCCTCTCAACCACCCCTGTGCTAGCTCTTGAGTAACCTTGTTCCCATTATAATTATACCATATGTTTTCTGCCTTGCAAGGTTATCCGCTACCAATGCGATTCCATGGTCACATGTTTTAGCAACATCACAATTTAAATTCATCACCATAAACTATCGTTAGTTCTACCCACAATGTGGTAAAACTTGCTTTTGCCTACTTTAGAGCTCGTTCAATTTCAACCTAACCCAGCAGCAAGGTTGAATGCGAAATAGAATTTTCGCATCAAAGCAGCAACAAATCCAACACATCACATACGGGGAAATCAATCAGTGTGGTCAGTTCTCTTTTCTTTTGTTGATCACACATGTAGATTTCTCATCCCAGTCATGATAGCACAATCTAGTTTGGCGCCAATTTAAAACTATACATAGGAAAAAATGTATTCTGATTCTCTAATTTTATATAAGATTTCATTTTGTTCTTTTAACTTTATAACTAATTTTTTTTAGTGGAAAAAGATTATATTGATCAAAGTATCTACAGACAGTACTAATTTTTTAATCCTCTAACTTTGATATCTTAATTTCGAATAATGATTTTTTTATGCCAATTATTACTATTTTTAAAAAAATAAAATGTAATATATTAATATTTGTGAATATTTTGTTAATATCTAAAATTTTAATGTCAACATTTTTTGTTAATAAAACTAATAGTATTAAAATTAGACATTTCATAAAATTAAAGAACCCAGATAAAATTTCGTACAATTTTAAAGGACTAAAGGTTTAATTTGGCCATATATATATATATATATATTAAATTTCAAAAAGAGTTTAAAATTTGTGTGACCACCTTTTGGCGATCGCTCTGAGGTTAATGATAATGCAGCCTCGTATGGTTAAGGCATAGATGGGTACTTGAACAGTTAAACATGGATGACTAAATTCACTAGCCTCTTGAACATACTTCTGAGGATAGCTAGCAAAAGATAAGCTTAACTCTAATATCAAAACCGTGGCAACAACCAGATATAATGTCCTTTTTTTTGGACTTCATGATATATAATATCCTTATCACACTGATGATTGCAAGTTCGAAATGCGTTGTTTCGGCAAAATATGTAATAAACGAATTAAGAACATAACATCGTTGTAGTAGCATGATGTGGTTCTTGCGTGCCGGAGATAATGATTTGAAGTGTGCCCCATATGCAACTGTAGGAGAGACGAGCAGAATACCAACCGAATAAAAAATTAGTCATGTTCTAGGACTTCAACTAGAAAGTCTAGGCGTGACTATATGAAAAACAGAACAGACAAAATATGTGCTCTTGGCATTTGAATCTTTAAGGCCGGAAAGGTAAATTATGGGCATTCCCAGCAACATATTATGAGAAATCCATGAAGAATTATAAGAGTGGGAAGCGTCTACGTGGCTACCTGATGTATATATCCAATGTGATTATTCCAGTGGTAATTATAAGATGTTTACCCCTTATCTTACACCCAATCAAAGCAACACCAAACTGATTAGGTTATCCGGCCTGAGCGTTGAAAATTTGAGAGCCACCCATGTACATGTTCAATCAAACCACAGATAATGATGAGATTGATTCCTTATATTTCAAGACAACGGAGCAAAAAGATCCATACTCATTAGTTAGAAAAACCACGTATACCATCTCAATGAAAACCCTTTCAACAATGACAGGTTTTGGCAATGCTAAAATAATCAGCGGTAAATTGGTCAAGGCCCGCTGAATTCAAGCAAACACTATTTTAAGGCTGAAATGCATAAAATGCGAGGCAATTTACCAAGCGTAACTTTTTCATTGGACGGAGTGTGTATGCAGTAGGGCCGAGCGATTTAGGTCCATAGATTTAAACAAGGAAAAATACCTTTACTAATCAATATGAGTGTGCTGAAGCAAATATCGAGCATTATGCAGAACAATATGGGCTTCCTCATTTGATGCATCAAGTGTCCGTAATAATTTGATCTCTTCCTGCCATTTCTCAATTTGCTCCTTATGAATCCTGCAGATGAGGCAGTTAAGGCTTTATTTTTGTGGGAAGGGGTGGCGAGGAAGAGCAACTATAACGTTAGAGCTCACATAATCAGTCTCTCTTCAAATTCATTGCTGAGTTCTTTAAACATTGTTTTCCCGGATTCCAGTAGCTCTGACACCTGCAAGGACCATTAGAATCATTCAGCCGGTCAAACAACACACGTAGCAAGAAATTATGGCCACACAAATCACAACTTCAATTTATTTGGTCATCTTAAATCCCATCAGATTTATCAAGTCCTGTAACATAGGTAATGTCCCAAAGGTAAATTCCGTTAATGATTATTATATAGAGGAAATTGAATCTATACTCAGGGTATAACTACTATAGCTACCCTCTGTGTGAAGTTTTCAATCTTCTCCAGAATATTGGAGATATTGAGCTCCATCTCTTCGGATCCAGCAATATTCATCTCAGATTCTTCCTTTCCTTCAATCTGTGCTCCTGCTTCATCTTCCTCCTCTCCCATCTAATTATTGTAAAACATTCAACAAGGCGAAATATAGTACAAAAGACTTCAAAGAAACAAAACAAAAATGCACGATAAGGAAGACTGAAAGACGGAGTAAAATACATCTGGTCTCATGCGTTTTCTTGCAGCTTCACTCCCAGGGCTTTCCATTTCTATTGATGTTGGCTAATGCTGCAGATAGGTTGCACTAGCAAATGTTAAAATCGGAACTATAACGAGGACTGCCTTTTAAATATACTAACCAGAAATCGACTCAAAAAATTCTTTCAATATAGAAATTAAAACATAAAAGAATTGTCATATATTCATATATAAAAGTGAAGTGAAATTAATCGCTGCGTAACTATGACATCATCAACAGGTTTTCATGGCAGGCAAAGTATCTTTACTGCGTGTATATATTATAACTGCCATAAATTCATCAAAGGAAGTCAAAGACAAGCTATCCGTCCTTTATTTGTGTATTTTCAGTTTGGTGGTAACAGGAGACAGGAGATGGCATTTTGCATCGCCTAAACTGAGAATCCATAAGATTTTGGAACAGAGCGGCAACGAAAAATAATTCTGAACATAACTTCGCAACCGGCAGAATTCGCGTAAAGTCGCCAAGTATCCTGGCGAAGACTAATTAGAGCTGGCATGATTTCCATGAGAGCGCTAACTTAAAATAGCATCGTTATGAAATCAAAGAAGCGAAGGGAAGCTGTATGATTCCTTACATAATTAGAGAGAAATATCACGGAAAAGAAAAAGATCATGGAAGACGAAATGCTGATCGATTTGCTTTATAATTTTGAAATCCACGAAGAACAAAAACGAATAAAAAAGGTTTTACGTTATACCAATCGCTTGTTCCGATTGATCTGATATAAACTTTTTGGCGCGCTTGGAAGAGTTGCTTTGCCTGTTTGTAATCTGAGAAGTCGAACGGGTGAGTGTGATTTTTACGCCAATAACAAATCATTTAAATGTGAAGGATGCGCGCGTTTTCGACAACCGGAGAGACCAGATGGGCCATCACTAAATGGGCTCTACATTTTTTGAATGGGCCCTGTACAAGTGGATCCAATTGATTTTTGTAATCCAATAATCATATTCCCAGGTCATTCAGCTCGCGGAAAGACAGTGTCCTGATTAGGAGGTATTTGGTAACCTCAGAAAGTGTTTTTGAAAAATATTTTTTTATAAATCGAAACAAATTTTTTTACATATTTATTTTGTATACCTTAAGAGTATTTTTAAAGTCATGATTTTGTTTCTACCCAAACACCTTCTTAGATGACGTGTCTGGGTCAATGATTTTATTTAAACAGAGGCGTGAATCAATCAATTAACATAAACGAATAAAATGATACCAATATGGTGCTAAGAAGGCACTACTTCCTGTTATTGATATAAAAACGAGTTTGATATTTAATTTCGTCTAAAATATAAGACCCAAATCCATTTTGTCTTTTATATTTATCTTTTTTTTAAAAAGTAGTTCTTGTAGTAGTTGCACATATCAAATATTTAGTTTTAACTAAGTAGGGAGGGTATTTTAGATAAAATAATAATTATTTACTATAAATAACTAACTTAATTAATTTTCTTAATTTATTTAAATTAATTAATTAATTTTTATATCAAGGAACGAAGGCAATATAATCGTTGAAGAATGAGAGACGTATAACAAAATACTTAGGGATGTTTGGTTTGGCTCTTTTCGAAGAGGTTAGGTAATATGAGCGTAAAATGGTTGAGTGAGACAAGAAAGGGATGTTTCAGATAAACTTCCTCAGGTTAAAGGGAGATATGGGAGGAGATTGAAAATTGCTTCAAGTTGAAGCGCTCTCTCCCCCAGCTGAATGTGGTAATAACCGAACAGCAAACTCCCATGTGCCTTAGTTATTCCTACGACCTTTTATTACAAAATATACGTGCCTTTTTTTGTTGGTTTTATCCAGCTCCAATGTAAGTGCCACCACTGCAATTCTCCCGCAATTTCTTCTGTGAGGGTTGAAAGAGAACCCAGTTTCTAAATGGTAGAACTAAAATCTCTAGCTTTTCACATAAAAAATATTTTTGTAACAGGAAAACCGTTGATAAATTATCTTGAATTTAAATTCTATATTTATTTAAGTAAAATTTAAATGAAAACGTAAAACTAAAATATATTAAATCTGGACTTTCAGTTTTGATCTATTCGTCACTTTTGTTGAATACTCGAGCAGGGACTAGCTTGGTTTAACACCCCCATTTTTTTAGATAAACAGGCGGGGCATAGCTTCTGAGGAGGGATAATTATTGGGCTTCAAAGGTCAGCTCACGGAGGGAACAACCGAACAAGCACGCAGGGCGATACTTAGGTATCCCTTATTTAAATAATATAAATAATATTATTTATATTATTTATATTTATAAATAATATAAATAATATTTTCTTTGGCAAAATAAATCATTTTCCTAAAAGCATATTTATTTTATTAATATATATACACACTAATTTCTTATTATTTATATTATTTATGTCATATTTATTATGTTGCCAAAATATATATTATTAATAAATTTATTACTTCAAATAAACATATATTATGAAATATATATTATATGTAATTATCATTTAAACTTATGTCCTTTTAGTAATTTTTACATATCAAAAAGCACTTCTGACAATAATTATCCAAACACTCTCACTTTATCAGAATCACTTTTCCAGAAAATCTATTCTTTCAAAATCTATTCTCTCCAGAATCTATTCTCCAGAAGCTATTCTGCAAACCATGGTTTTGCCTCATCCAAACACCCCCTACGAAGACACTGTACAAGACTGCGATACTATGAAGGCATATCCATTAACGAGCGGGAAAGAGAGAGAGAGAGAGCGAGAGAGAGAAAGAATCATAAGTGAAGCATACAGGGCACATAATATAAGAAAACATTTTATTTTTATTTTTATTTTAAATACAAAAGTTCTCTTCACTTTATCTCTTATATTTATTTATTTTTTAGACCTTATAGATATTTTTTTAAGATAGTCCTTGTAATAACAGCAGTTCTAACTAATATATTTGATTAGTAATAATACTTTAAAAAGACAAAACTTATTTATTATAAAAAATTAATTTAACTAATTTTATTAATGTATTTAAATTAATTAACTAATTATTATATTAATCACATGAGGTGGTAATTTATTGAGAAGGCAAGTGGAACGAACCAAAATCGGCGTATGCGATAAGAAAAACGACATCTGCCTCATTGCCTGCACGCCTCTCCAACACCAACGGCAGGAATGAAAGACGAAGCCGATGGCGGAGATTCGCATTGTTATGTGTAACTGCTATTTGCCAGTAAGGGTGAGCAACAAACCCATTACCCGCTAGCCCGCCCATGACCCATGAAATTTTTACCCATTTAAACCCACCCAATTAGCCTAAATAAGAGATTATAAACGGGCGGGCTTAAATGGGCAGGGTAGCCCATTAAACGGGTTAGGCTATGGGCAAGGTATTGGGCTGCCCATACCCGCCCGTTTAAGTTTTAATTTTTTAAAAATATTTTTCTTCATTTAATTGATGATATTGTTTCTTATTCATCTTTTATCAAACCTTCATGCTTGTCTAAGCTTTTATTTTATCCTTTAGGTGAAAGTTGGAACTTTCAATGTTTATGAGACTTTATGATTGGTGACTACTTTTATGATTTTATCATACTTTGATTGTTTGCAAATCTAAGTGAGGTTGTGTGATTGAATATGATTGATGTTATTTCATATTTGATTTGCTATTTGGCATGCAAAATTTATTGACAGCTTCATAAGGTTACATATAAAAAATAACTATACTGAAAAAAATTTAAAAAAAATAAATGGGTTACCTCGTAATCCGGTTAGCCCAAACGGGCTGCCCCGTAACCCATTTAATACGGGCTAAATGGGCTACTACCGGGTTATGGGTTAGCCCATGCCCATTTATGAATAAATGGACGGGCTATGGGCTAACCTTCGGGTTAGCCCACCCCGCCCATTACTCAGCCCTATTTGCCAGCGAGCAACGATATATCGATATTCTTTAAAAAAAAAATTACGAGCAAATCGTGAAAATTAATCTATGAGAGAGAGAGGGGGGGGATTATTTAAAACGTCACTGTATAAGCTGTCTTGTCGCGCTTTGATGAGTGCACTTTCTTTTTTTCTCAACCTCCTTTTTGCTCTCTTTAATTTCCCTCTTCGTTTGACCTCCATCCTCGTTAACTCGTTTTTGTCCTTATCCTCACGTTGATTGATTAGATACTTGGCTAAGAGAAGTGGTTTCCCATTAAAGGTTTCTGTTCACTTTTTGTTCTTGGGAGAAGCGTACGTCAAATAATTTAAAGAATTAAAAACCAAAACAAAGGTTACATAAAAATGTAAAATACAAATTGCCCTTATCATTTTACAATTTTTATCAAACGCATATTTTTTCACTTCAGTGTAATTTAAATTATTTCGATTAAAACACTCTCCATTAACTTGAAGTAATATAATATATATGTGTAATTTACTTAAAAGCAATTGAACTGAAATTTGTTCCAAAAAACTGAATTCCATTGCACAAGTATAGCTTTCCTTAATTATTGTAGTAAAAATTTAATGCGGCAATTACACACATATGGAGTACCTACTATATGTCGTATTGAATTAGCAGATGCAGTGCGTTATTTCATGCCATCCTAGCTCATCATTTTTTAGAAGCCTTTAGCTTCAAATTAAGGCAACATATTTCTGTTTTATTTCTAACAAACCCGCAATTATGTATGTAGCTTCCAAAACGACGTATTTTCTGTTTGTTTGTCACAACAGAATAAATTGTATAAGCAAAAGCAAGATTCCCGTAACACAAACGAAACCTTTATGTGGTCCATTATATTATTGCTGATAAGGTAGTTTCTTCATATAATTCTTAAATTAAAACGAATAATAATACAATACAGTACTAGTGGCAAGCATGAAAACACCAACGATTGTTAATTTAAGAAACCCAACGCCTAATAAGTACTGAGGTTTAAGTTCGAATATATTCACTGAAATATACCACCCTTGCATTTGGACATTAAACATCAGCCAGCTGGCTTCTCTCTTTAATTCCTAATAACGGCAGCCATATTCCTAATTAAATATGTGAATGGAGGTGGAACAAGATATGCATATACACACATAAATCAAAGTAGAACAAAAACGCGGTGAAATATTGAGAAATATGCATCAGATAATCGATGTGCATGTGTGTGAACACGGCATAGCTATCCGTTAATTCCAAGCGAGAGACGCAACCTTATATGGAGTGGGGCCAAGCGACTGAAGGATTTAGTTTCTCTTTTGATTGGGTTCGCCCAAACCATATCCAATCACACGCCTTCATGCCCCAGAGGGACCAACCGTTATAGTAATCTGCATGGCTGCAACTATGACCTGTGAAATAGACACTCACCAAACCTAGTCTTATCGATTCATATTGCTCTTCTTTCCTCCTTCTATAAGTATGTACCCCGCCATTTTCCACAGAGACAGAAACTACTCAAAAACATAAAAGCGCAAGTGCATGATAACTACTGCTACCAGCTCTTTACCATTTCGATTCACTTTTCGCAATTTCTTCAGTTTGGTACGTTTTCTTAAGCAGCAGGAGACTAGCTCCAAGTTCCCTCTAAAAGCAGTTGAATTTTTCACCTAACGAGCCAAGTCAATTATTTATTGTAGCGTCATCATATATACATTCATGTGCATGCCTAACATTCGTTAGACTTGCTCCTTTTTTTTTTTTTCCCCTCGAAAGAAGAAATCAAGTACGCAGTACAAATATATCGTTTGAGTTTGTATATATTTGATTAGGTTTTGATTTACCGGCGTTTTCAGGAGTAAGCTATGGAGTGGAATACGTGTTTGAGGAACCTGGTCTTGATGGCTTTAACGGTGGCCTTGGTTGTTGCAAATGGGAATTGTTACAAGGGTGGTGGTTATGGTCACTCAGGCAGCAGATTCGTTCAACGAGATGGAAACCATTTTACGATGAGTGGGAAGAAAATCTACCTGAACGGGTTCAATGCTTACTGGCTCATGTACATGGCATCTGACCCATCCACGAGATCCAAGGTCACTGCCACTTTACAACAAGCCTCATTCCATGGCTTGAACGTGGCTAGAACCTGGGCTTTCAGCGATGCAGGTTACAAGTCTCTTCAGGTTTCTCCTGGTTCCTACGACGAGAACGTCTTCAGGGTATATTGATTCCTTTGTTAATCCTCCCTTTATTAACACAATTTTTGTTACGATATCTATGACGAGCATGATTCTTTATTAATATGGTGAGTATGCAGGGCTTGGATTTTGTGATATCAGAAGCTGGAAAATACGGGGTGCGACTCATACTGACCCTGGTGAACAACTGGAAAGAATATGGTGGGAAGACACAGTATGTGAAATGGGCAAGGGAACGGGGCCAGAGCGTGAGCAGCGACGATGGCTTCTTCAACCACCCTGTCGTTAAGCAATATTACAAGAATCATATTAAGGTCAGAAATATGTGCCTTTCCAGTCAGTAAAGATGCAAAACGCAATAACCCTTTTTGACAGGCGTTTTCGTTTGTGGCTCTTTTTGCCTTAGCCGTAGATTGGCTTTAATACCAATGGTCAATTTCTTTTCCTCTAATATATAGCAAATACTGCCTTCTCAAACATATGCACAGCACGTGTGCGAATCAAATTTTGTTACTAGTCTACGTTCGGTAGTATTTGATTTCTACTGCATCATCAAAACCAAGCGAGAAAAAAAATTTCAAGTTGGCGGAAATTTATTTATGTGGTTGAAATAGTGCAGGCTGTGTTGACTCGAAGGAACACTATAACTGGGATGGCATATAAAGACGATCCAGCTGTTTTCGCATGGGAGCTAATGAACGAACCTCGTTCCGAATACGATCGCTCTGGAAAAATCATTCAGGTCATTTTCTATCTCACGCTCACACACCATATAATGAGCCTCTTGTTCGAACACGTCCCATTATGTACACAGGGCGCCAGCTTCTAGCTAGCTAGCCAACTAGGGAAAGGAGAGTTATAATCGTGTGATCGTGTGATATCTCGAGTTTAATTAGTGAAAAGGAAATATCAGATGAAAGACAATTTTCAATTGGCGAGGCCTTGAGGGTAGGACAACTTTCCCTATAAAGCGATAAAGACATTATTCATCGAACAAGGGGGGTTTTGTAAATTTCACAGGATTGGGTGAGTGAGATGGCTGCGTACGTAAAGTCCATCGATCGGAACCATTTGCTGGAAATAGGGCTTGAAGGGTTTTATGGGGAATCAATGCCAGAGAAGAAGCTGTTCAATCCTGGATACCAATTAGTCGGAACCGATTTCATTTCCAACAATCAAGTTCCTCACGTCGATTTTGCCACCTTTCATCTCTATCCAGACCAATGGTAATTACTTTTTCATTTATTTCTTCCCTTTTTTTTTTTTTGGCTGATAAGTTTAGTGATGGTTTCAGGGTCCCCGGGTCAAACGAATCAGCCCAAACTGCTTTTGTGGACAAATGGGTGCACGCCCATATCGAGGATAGTAACAAGATTCTGAGGAAGCCCATTCTTTTGTGTGAATTTGGGAAGTCGTCCAAATCTGAGGGATATAGCGTGGAGAAGAGGGACAAATACTTTCAGAAGCTTTACGACGCCGTATACGGCAGCGCAAGTGGTGGGGGATCCTGTGCGGGGGGGGCTTTTCTGGCAGGCGATGGGTCAAGGAATGGATGGCTTTCATGACGGATACGAAGTTATCCTTCAGGATAGATCTTCAACTATCAACATCATCCGCCAGCAATCTCAACGCATGTCAAATCTCAAATAGCAATGACGAGGCGGGCACGCCACAGAGAATGAGACCAGAATGAGGCATAGGAAATGAGAACAACATAAATAGTTATAATTTAAGATTGATTTGGTTCCCGTAAATGCAAAGCCTGCCTGCCACCCGAAGCTGATGTGACGGGATTCTTGCTTTTAATCGTTTGGAGACAAATGCAAGGAATTTGCATTTGTCCTGCTGTATCAAAAAATGAAATATATCTGTATTGTCCAATCAACTTTTTCCGAGTTTCCACAAGGTTTCCACAATCGCAGGTCATTAAATAATAATTGATCATAAAATAATGTATCCATACTAAAAATTTAAATTAAGTGATTTATAAATAATGCTGGTAAATAAATGTAATTTATAAATTAAAAAAAGAACAATTCTTCGAATTTCTCCCCGAAGGGAGAGACCTTGACGACCAGCAATAAGTATGCGCACAAGACTTGGCAGGAGAGATCAACTACTTTTTTTTAAATAAAGTAACTACCTAGCTACTCTTTGAAATCAGGATAACTTCTTAAAAAATTTGATGTGTAAGATTATATTTGAAAGCACCCCCTCGGGGGGGGGGGGGGGAACGCGGGCCCACATATTCTGTGTAATTATGCGATTCTACATTTGCCTTTTCATCTCCAGCTCGACAGATAATACAACCGCCCCTCCTTTTCTGCTTGTATCCATCGAGATGAACTGGAATCCCTCGTTTTTGTTAATTAGGCAACAGTGACTACATAAGATTTGGACATTGATGGTGAGGTAGCAGCAATCTGTAATTGATAGGGACGTAGGAGTAATCTACAAACCTGCTTTGCATAATTAGAGACGCGTTTCAATTCATCGAATGACATTTTAAAATATTATCCCAAAAAACATTTGAAATACCTTTTTTTTTAATAAAAGAAAAAGATGTTTCCATCACATTCGGGCGAAGGAGATGGCGATCCATGTTAAAGACTATTGATGGGAAATAGGAATCAGTTACTGGAAATGCGAAGCAATCCAAAAACAAGTACGCCCTTTATCCTTGCAAGTGACTGCCTGTTTATGAATACTTATTCAAATATACTCGATATTCAGTGATACAAATATTGCAACTACCAAGTGGGTGGAAGAAAAATGAATACAATTAAGGCAATGAATGAATTTAACAGCGTTGCCAAGTAGCCACCGGTCAAAACTTGATGTTTGCGCTTGTTGATGGATCTTCGTATGGGAGCCGAAGTTTGAGGCTAGTACGCCTTTTTCATGTGCGTGACTTTGTTGGTGGGTTGTGGCAGAATCCAGTCAATGAGCACCCATCATCATTTAAATGATTGTACCGTTGCCTATCACAGAGTTTTTGAGAACCACTGTGATTCCTGATCGAATGTAGATACCCTCAGAAGGTCGGTCTGCCTCCTGCACATTCTGCGTTCCAATAAAATTATTCCTCATGGACAAATAGAAAGCTAAAATGCAGTAAAAATTTACGGTACAGTAGCATTAACATATATAAATCAACCGAATCATACTCACATCTTTATTGGCAATGACCACATTTTTTCCAATTCTCGCATTCTTATCAATTATACAGTTCCTGTAGAGCATAAATTTGTCAAGAAAAAACTAAACCATACAAAGGATATGACCCAAAAAAAAAAAACCAGATTTGTAAAAGTACTCGTCATCCATATTACATTTATCACTCTTATTGAACACACACTCTCTTCAAAAAATAGTTCTGGCAACAATGTAGGCCAAGCAAAAATTGTTATAGGATCGGGCTTCCCCTAATCCATACCAACACGAGATGAACTGGGTAAACTGGGTATTTAGAAATAATTGGGAACTGTAAGTCTGCTGCTTTCGCCAATTTTATGACTATGTAAACATGGTGGCATGCACACTTCGCGGATTTCAGTCTTTAGAGTTAACCAATGATCCATATAGCTCAACTCATTGTAAATATGTCACTGCAAAATGCTTTAAAATAGCCACATTCAAATCTTTTAGCCTTCCAAGAATCTTACACGATTTTGGTGTCCTTCCCAATGCCAATTGGGACATTTTCCTCCGCCAAGAGAGCTGCTATTTCGGCTTCAGTTTGGTAAAAGTCAGCACCCATCATCATGGTGTCCTATAAAATGAATGCGAAAGCAACTAATACTTCACCAATCTAAGCACTCCAGAAATGAAGTGATTATCAGGAAATTACCTTCAGCTGAACTCCAGAATCTATTCTTGAGCGAACTCCCACAATTGAATGTTCAATACTGCATTCTCTCAAAAAGCAACCATCTGAAATCAAAGAATTCATTACCTACATTGGAAGTTATTGCACAAACCCATCAGGCCCCACTAGAATAATCAACTATCAGCTATCTGAACCAAATTTTGCAGTTATACCTGGCACTTCTCCAATTTAGTTGGTGGTAAGAATCGAGGACGTGAAAAGATTGGCTTTGACTGGTCATACAACTGAAACTTCGGGGGCTTCAACATGCCAGCAAAATGAATTGCAACTTGTATAAGTTATATCCGACAAGAGTTGGTGACTGATTATTGCTATAGCGTTAAACAACCCACCTGATCCATGAGGGCCATGTTTGCATCAAAAAAAGACTTTATGGTCCCAATGTCTTCCCAATATCCACTGAAAAGATAAGCCTGCAATGAAAACCTTAGTGATCTACAATAAAACCGGAATATGATTATAAAGTTCACCAAAACAAGAAAATCCTACAATGACGTTACGCATATAAAAATACTAGGAGAATCCTTACCTGCACATTAAAATCTTTTGTGGCCATCGGGATGACCACAGACCCGAAATCATTTGCATTTGGATAGCAGCGCCTAAAATTGGGCATAAAATACACAAGAAAAATCACATCATCTATTTATGTATGAGGAAAAAGCAGCATTCATAGAAAGAAAGCTCGATCTTTGAAAGTACCGCTTAAAACAATCAGCAATTTGCTCAGAAGTCCTTTAATAACAAGAAAAAAAGTAAAAATAATAACCTTTCTTTATAACTTTCTCTTTTTAAAATCAGATCTTTTTTTTTTTTAAAATCTTCAACATAAATTGTAGAGAAATTTAGTCAGCAGATTAGCCATCAACTTTCACTTCTATAATTGTATATGTTCTCCAAAGAACCACTTTCACGTATCAAATTCTATTTTAATAGATAACTTTATATCATTCTGCATGTTAAATGGGGTGGTAACAGAGCTTTCATGCTTTTAACATCACATTCACTCCATTTCCATGATCCCATAGAGAAAAGGCTTGAAGTCACCAAGTGATATTGCTACTAAAGATTAGTGGCAAGAATCAATAAAAGGAAAATTCGCGCAGCACAAAAGAACTACATTACCTGAGGAGGTTTAGTAGAACATCGGTTTTAAACAAATATATCCCCATAGATGCAATATACGAGAATTTCTTTGCTTCTTGAGCTGATAAGCCGAGGACAGTTGTATCTACATGCTACGTAAACAAGTTCTTTCAGTTAGAGACAGGTAGTATTAGGCTGATAACTGAAGTTACGGATATCTTTAATCAATCTTTTGAGAATAAGAGGACGTTGGAAGAGTAACAACCATAGACTTCAACTGTTCTCCCTTAGGTTTTTCCAGGAACTGACAGATCCGTCCTGATTCATCAACCTTCACTAACCCAAAATCAGAAGCACGACTGGACATAAGAAAAGAAAACGTGAATATTAGGAAAAACAAAAAAATTGGGCGAATAATATGTTTGAGAAGGAACTTCGCCCAGAATACCTATCATCCACTGGGAGACAAGATATAGATATATCAGCATTTGAGCTAATGTGCTTCTGCAGGTGACAAAAGATCAGTTGTCAAGCTTTCGTCACATCACATAAGTTGTTGAATCAGGAAACAATAAACCATGCTGACAACTGATACCAACCCGCAGAAAGTTCGTGTAATCCATTCGATAAAGTTGATCCCCACACAAGATCAGAACATTCTCTACGTTTCTATGCTCAGCTTCCTACTCAAGATCCAGAAACTCGTTTAGTGTTGCGAAGATGAGAACCATGTATTCTGTTTGTTGATGAAAGGACAATGCTGCCAAAGCTACGGTTCTATGACACTACGGGGGGCCTCTGGCCCAATGTCAACCAACCATGCCATTAGGCTTGGAATTTTGGGTCTAGCAGATGCTGTGTTGGAACCCCCTGCCAGGACCTATCATATGATTTTCCCCTCTAACGGAGAGAACACTATTTCTTTATATTCTTCTTCCCCAGTCAGGTCAAAGCCCTCATATTGTAAGTTGTCACTTTGGGGGGGGGGGGAAGGTGCAATTTTATGAAAAAGGAATCAGAATTGAGAACATTTATGGCATACCTCAAACAACCAGAGAAATTGTCTTACAGCATCTGCTGTCCCCTGAAACCATTTCTTTCCTGATTCTCCAGGGGTTTGAGTTGCCGCTAATACCTGTTAAAACGCATTCTCAGTCTAAGTATTCCATATTAACAAGTAACACGGCAGACATGACTCAGAGAGGGATCAAAAAGACTATTCAAAGAGACAAAAGAAGACAAAATGCATACCTCAACAAAACCGCCGCCGAAATGGATGCCACTTCCTAAATTATAAGTTTGAGCAATGTGGCGGTTGAGGGACTGGGAATTGAATTGAGTAAGAATGTAAATTTTATTAATGCCACTGTTAATGCAATTACTCAAAGGTATATCTACCAGCCTATAGCATCCTCCAATTGGTACCTGAGTTCATAAAAAGGCCCACAGGTTAGTGAACCCAAACTCAGCCTGTAGTAATGGAAGAGGGGTATCTTTAAATCGAACAGCTTACAGCAGGCTTAGCTCTTCTTTGAGTAAGGGGGAAAAGACGAGTTCCAGCTCCACCACCTAATATGATGGAAGCAACAGTCTTTGGGTCCACCTCTAATTGTCCATGTAACGGTGACTGCAAGGCCTGAAATGCAATTTCATCTTGTCACACTTTCTTAGCAATGGTAATGCAAATAATGACTATGGTTGACTATGGTAAACAAAACCGCAAGTTTAAAGTGAAATATTATCTAAGTCAACTAGTGGTCAAGATCGAAATCCTCCCATAAAATCTATGATTATCCTAAATAACAAGTCCAAGAATAATGAAAATAACAAGAATAAATATGTTCAAAAAAAAAATAAAATAAAGGAGGTTAATTTACCGTAAAATTATTAGCAACATCTGCAAGAGTACAAACAGCCAACAATCTTTTGGTGGTCTTTTTCCGGGTTAGAGTAATGGATCCTGTACTTCCTAAATCAGATGCTGCATTCTTTGAATGTGCCGAATTCACTCTGCTATAAGAGAACGAGGAAGACAGAATTCTGTCATTGTGGGATGGTGTCATCTTTGAACCCAGACGCATCGAAAACCCACGCAATTCACCTGCCATTCCCTGTACCCTTGTTTTCTTGAATTGAAAATTGGCCCTCGATAATGCAAATTGAGTTAATCTTCGCTTCTTCTCTTAAGCCGCTCAATGAACAGGTTAACTATTGAAATGCTTTCCAATATTCAAATATATAATCATTCGTAAAATATTAGACAATGTACTTAGACGAATAATAAAGAACAAACAAATAACTTTTTAAGCAATCGACAAGAAAAAGAGTGAGATATAGCAGCAGCATAAGTTGAGCTGTTCGTGTTCTTGTATGATTTTTTTCAAAAGAATAAAGGAAATAATGAGGGCTTACCCCAAGGCGGAGCAAGGAATGGCTTAATAGCAGAAAACCAACATAAATACCCACCGACTGTCATTGTATTTCTCTTTTTGGATAAAAAATCTGCTAATCTCTTCCATAAAATCAGCTACGTTGCTAAGATTCTGAGTAGCTTACAGTTCAAGCCGCATCCTCATTAAGACTTATTGCTATGCACGCTAGTTTGACGCTTTTTGGAGGTCCTATCCATGAAGCAACGGATACTTTTCGAATTAATTAGCAAGTTATCACGCCAAAAAGTTTCAACGTTGAACAAGAAGCTATCGGGTTGTCGGGAACATCGTGATTTCCAGGTTTCCATCAGATTGCGAGTTTCTTTCTGTCAAAGAATGAGATAACACAGGGATCAACTTGAACGTTGCGAAAGGATTATCGAAATACCAGTATATTGTTAATTCGACGTGGCTTCGGCGTTCAAATGCATCAGCGCATACTACTAGCGAAGCATGTCCACCTCCTCGTGGGAGGGCTTTGATGTCAACATGGAATCCCACATATCAAGAAGCCTTGCTGAAGAAATTCTTATACTACCGTAATTTTTTGGCTAGCAAGGAATGATGTCAGAAATCAGAATGATACTTCAGTAGAATGGACTCGGGAGTTGATAATTTGAATATTAATCTTATGTTTCCCTTGTATCGGAGGGAGAGACGAACCCGCGAATACTAAGAAAGATTGAAAAAGCGTCGTTTCTGCAGATTTGCCTTCTGATACTAACCCTAGTACTTGCATTCCTCCGTGCCGGTTTAAGGGTGACCGGACCCGATTCAAATTAGCAAAAATGTTTCCGACTTTAAACCTGATGGCATTTGCATTTCTTCTCCGTAACTTTGATTGTCATTTTTGTTTTATACACCCAGACTGGATCAGTCATTATAGCTAAGTCTTCTCCTAGCAGCCCTATTACAATCATAGTTATAACAAAGGACGACACCTAGAGATCGTAAACAAAAATATACAGAAATCGGAATACAATTTAGAAATGAGACATATAAAACCCTTATATAATGCAACTGGCTTCTGGGTACCAGATGAACAATTTCCTGGGCGACCATGCCCTTGTTCTGACGCAAGCCATCTCGCCTAAGCGATCGGAATAGAAATGGCTGATTTTAGTAGCTTATTTTAAGCCATATTCCCGTGATATCGAACAAGGCTAGACTAGGTTTGATAACAGGGTACTGTGGTTCTAAAAGTTCTAACCAAAAGAGTTGACAAACTTGTAAGCACCTACTACATTTACGGCCTTCGTAAGACCAAAACGGGTTGAGGATGTATAGACAGGGCAACTGTGACAACTATACATTATATATATATAATATATATATATATATATGGAAAAGCCTTGCAGCATTATTGATCGATTCTGAGATTGCTACATAAATGACCAAGCTCAGGTCTTGCACCCATCCATGCAGCAAATTCCATCTTGGCAGGAGAGGTGCAGTAAAGGTAGGATCTGAATGTGATAAGGAAAAAATACCGCCTGCAGATGAAGGGAGAAGAAAATGGTTACATCCTAAGCTATACATAATCAACGTAACTTCCACTGACATCCATGAGTAGTATAATTTTCTCCAAAATCATGTCTGAAAGCAAATAAATTAATAAGAATGGAGAATTCAAAAAATAACTTCTAGACAACGAGTTCTAAAAAAGGCCTATCACCTATTACAGAAGTCCGAGAGTTCAATTTGAGTGACAAGAAAGCATCTCAGTCGTAAGCATACCTCAGAGCCTTGACACCCATGTCCATTAGATGAGCGCGTTCCTCGTCATCGCCATCAGTAAACTTCTCAAATTCTTTCCTATAATACATAATATCATTCCGCAAATGTCCTGCCCCGGCACACCTATTCAACAAATACTCAATTAGCGTTGACAGATCATTTTCCTTGGAAGAGTAAAATGGTAACAAACTCGTATATTTTTAGAGCTACTCAATGATACATTTCTCTACACCCAAAATTGCAATCTCTGTTTTGAAGTCGAACACATTCTCTTGAGGCAATATCATAAAGCAAGAGAATGGATTCTCAAACTTGGCTGACTTACCTTTCAATAATAATGTCAACATCTGCTTTGCTTTGGGGACCACGTATAAGTACTCTAGTTAGGCTTAATATGTCACGATAGTCACCCATCCTAAATGCCTCTTCATTAGAAGCTCGGGAAGGCATGTTCTCTTGAAGCATTGGATCCATGTGAGGACCATACAACGGTCGCGAGATTTTAGATTCCAAGTTTGTAGCTGCTCCTAGTTTAATACACATGATCGCCATTGCATATGCAACTCCACCAAAACCTGTGTGCGACAAGAATAGGTAACTACCTGCAGAGCTATGACAAAGCAAGGGAGCTTTAAAAAATATTATTTGTTTTAGGAGATAAAAAGACTAATGTATCAACAATACTGTTTTCAGACATAGCAGAAAACACGGGGCAAAAAATTACGTAAATCCATGTACCTCCCTCAACTCATCAGTGAGAACCCGGAATTAATGATAAACCATTCAAAAAATTTGTTAACTGCATTTTGGAAACCAAAGAAGAAGCCCCCTATATATGTTAATTTAACAGCCACAAGATGGAATGGTTCTCAATTTAGCATTTGACTGCTATTTAATTGGCACAGCCGATGCAATGAAAAATTCTTTGATACTCCTCTGGTCCTTAATATAGGACCTAATTGTTAAGTTAGTTTTGGTCCTAAATATAAGACCCATTTCTCATATTTATCAATTTTCTCTAAATTACCCTTATAAATACTCTCTCAACCATAATCAAGTAGAAAAGGAAGATGGGATATTAAGAAAGATGATCATGATATTTTAGAAAAAACGTATCACATTTCTTATAATTAACTAGCTTATCTAACTTACTTAATCTAATCAAATTATTAAATGGGTCTTATATTAAAGACCGTAGGCGTACTTAGGATATATATTATTATGTATGGACACTTACTCATCTTCACAATACTGAATTGCATCTATGTCACAGGCTGTGGCATCTCTCTCTCTCGTTAATGGAATCCTTCGGTAGACAATATCATATCCATCGTTTTTCAAAGATGAATAAACTTCTGAAGGTGTCTTGACATCATCTACTGAAATGTTTTCCCAGTATCCAACCACACCAGACTGATTAGTTGAAGGGTTATAATCCTCACGATGTAATAGCATTCGCCCACCAGACTTTCTAATCTCAGAAATTATATCTTCTTTTAGCCGTGCCTCCATGTGCTCCACCTGCATTACAGTTATCATGAGTTCAGCAGCATATGAACTTTTGAGTTATGTTTCAATAGTCACTCTATTGCACAAGATGACACACCACAGGACCAGTGATTCCCACATGCTTGAGTGTATCAACAGGTTTGTTCAACTCCCGCCAGACGAAGGGAGTACCATCAAAATAAACAACTGCTTCCTCCCTCAGATCAGTCAATACAACTTTTTGAGAAATTGCAGCTTCTGAAGCTCCTGATTTAGGCTTAGCACCTAAATATGCTAGCATCTCCTTGACACCAGAGATGGTTGGAGTTGCCATGCTATATACGGGGTATTCATCAACCTGAAGGAATGATGTTTCAGGCATGCATAATAACATTTCCCAAATTTAAGACACGGTATATATTAATTGATAATAACACAAAAGAGCTCTTCAATTATTAAATAATAAGAAAGGCACATGTGAGCGCAACATTAAAAAAATTGAACAAAGTGTTCTGAAAGCCCTTCACTGTCGAACGCTCAAACCACAAGACAATGGCTCAGTATATGTGAGTAAGCATAACCTAATTAGAGTTTCTCCTGTGGCTTCGTTGTCAAACTTTTAGCCATGCGCTTTATGAATAAAATTAGTCTGATTACATCAATGTAAAGCTTAGTCCCAGGCTGAAAAATGAGATAAATAGATACAAGAACTTATGTGCCCATGTATTGAAGAAAACAATAATAAGATTCACATGTTTTCAGGGATACTCTATATCTGACTCTATAGTCAGGAACAAATACTCAATATTGAAGCATCATCCAAGGGACAGATGAAGAAACAAAATTACATGAAATTGTCCAATAAGAAGATAGGAAACAACTAAATCAAATTGCAATGCTAGCTGCATGGAATACATTTTCACCAAATAAATTCATGCCAGAAAACATATTGGAGATGCTAATTCTACCTACACTTGGATGATCCTGTAGGTCCCCACTGGACGTGTAGCCTTATTCTCTGGCATCACAAATTTGATGATAGTCAGTTTCTTTAGCAGTACATATATATGTAAACATACCTTGTAAACATTCGGTGCACCATGTATTTGGATGTGGCTGGAAGTTCTCTGACCAGGAAAGAAATACATTTTTAGTATGGAGCCTTTCCCCAAAACAGAACCATTCCGGTCCTTGACAATTGCCTCCATTACTGCATCTCCATGCTGAGACTCTTGTGGTGCTCTCAGCCCTTCCTACATATTAAGTTAGCGTTAAGGAAGAAATTTAATCAGATCCAGTGGAAGGTCATCAACAAAAAAGTACAAAAAATTTACCGGAACAGAGAATAATCGTCCTGGTCTCAGTCTGATGCTCCATTTCATAGCCTGCACCTCTGGCCTCCTGTGCAACCAGGTCTTAAATGTCATTTTGGATTCTCCTTGTCCACAAAAACCATCAAAAGCTTCGCTTCCAAGATATGCTGCAAAAGCAATGAGGCGGAAGTACCGTTCCAGGTACTCAGCACCTCGATTCAAGGCCACTCTCCTTACTCTAGGCTCAACATGCTGTCGATTGAATACTCTTCTGTATTGCAGAACAGCTTGGCGTATGTTTTGAAGTGCAGAACATCTATCAATAATAGCATCTAAGGCCTCCCGACATTCCACGCCATTATCAAATAATGTTGTTATCTTCCATAACAAGAGAATGTCATTAATACCAAACACATGACTTTGTTTCTCATCCATTTTAATTAGAGAAGCATCAGAGGTTAATGCATTAATGTCAACCCCTGTTTCATCTGCACTTGAGAAACCACCATTCACTTCTTGATGGGCCACGCCCAAGTTGTCAACCAGGATTTTGATGGGCCTCCCATAATTAATTCTAAGTTTAACAAGGCAAGCTATGACAGTGCCAGTGGTTGTCCTACCTCTACCCATCTGTATGTAAATGAAACATTATAATAAAGAGGGGAGGGGCCAGAGGAAAATAATCAAAACCAATGTAAATGGACAAATACACAGAATGAACATCTCCATAAAAAGAACATCATAGAAAGGTTAAAAGGTAACCTGACAGTTGAAAACAAAAGCAGTGTCCTTCGGAGAAGATGCTATATTAACAGCCATTGTGTCAAAGTCAGAACTTTTAGGAGCTTTACCATCAGTGATGGGCACACGTGCGTACTTGATGGGAAAACCATCAGCCTGCAGGCTTTTAAAAACTTCAAGTGGGGTTTGAATTGAATGAGATGTGACATGCTCCCAAGCATCAAATATTTGCCCCTGATCTGCTTCGTGAATAACCAATACAGCACTGCCATAGTGTTCAGCTTCTCGTAGAATATCTTCTTTCAACCGAGCTTCCATTTTCTCCACTCTGTCACGATCAATTCCCTGAAAGAAGAAATCATATCTCCAATGCAGAACAAGTGCTTCTTCAACTCAGAAGTATAACGAAATTATATGTAAAAAAATGTCTTTACCGTGTACTCCAACATGTTTTTGTATGGTCTTTCAAGTTCCCGGAGAACAAATGGTTTCCCATTAATGTATATAACAGGTTCTTCCCTCATATTATGCCATAGTACAGGGCGTCCCCCTTTAGAGCTACCAATCCTACGAATAACAGATCGAATACCATCAATGGTTGGGTTTGCCACACCAAAGACCGGAAAGTCAGGAACTTCTCTGAAATTTGGTGCCCCCTCCACTCTCTCTGGTAAACTTGGGTTTTGGCAACCAGGACAGTGATCACTTTTTAGAACAGTTCGACTACCAAGAACTTCGCCATTTCTCAAAGCGGCAACCACACCCATCTCAGAAGGGCGGCCATCAGCAGATTCAGCTATCTTCTTTGGAGATGGCTTCAAACTGGAATATCCAAGCGCACCCATTGGATCTCTCCTGAGCAACCTGCAATGCTTGAAAGTGGTAAGAAATAAATGTTATATATATACCGAGTACCAACATCCATAAAATCAAGAAAGTTATCAAATCATATTACAGACAGAAATCCAATTGATATATATGTATGTCCGATTTATACAGTACAAAATTTTTAGAAGAAAATGATGACATGGTCCAGGTGAATGTTAAATAAGATTAAACCGCAAAGCAAACTCAAACTATATCTAGCAACTTGGTGAATAGTAGCCCAAAACACCTAAAATGTTAGAGAACTTGATATCTTGCAGGGAGTCAAACCCATTGTGCCTCTTGATGCTTAACAAATGAAAAGCAACAGTAATAACAGGACCAAAACCATGCCTTTTCACGGCAACAGGGTGGAATGGAATCAACATGTAATGTCCAAATCAATTTTTTCGCATGAGCCAACTTGACATGGGAGACAATCAATCTTGACTCGCTGAAGTAGAATCACAATTCACGATAGAAATCTTCAAAAAGCTCATGAGAATCATAAAATCGCAGTAGCACATAGAAAAACTTAATGATAAAGACCGTGTTGATGATTAAATTTGGGCTGAAAAGCAATATTAATACCAAGAATCCCTCATCACAAGTACCAAAATTTGAGGTCGGGTCCCATTCCTGACGAAGGAAAAGAAATAACAAAACTTCAACTTCACACAATCATTAATATTCTTACCTCCGAATAATACTGTACAGTTCCGGCCTAGCTCTCATCCAGTCAGCAAAACTGCTGTGACTGGCAAAATCAGAATTAAGTGCAGCCCTTTCTGAATGAATGTATACAGCAAAACATATTAAGAAGTAGTATCTCTCCAGGTACTCCACGAAAAAAGAAAGCGATGACTCCCTCTTCTTTTCATCTGGTTGTCGCAGAATGCTGTTGCGATAGGTGGCAATTGCTTCACGCAAATTCTGAAGTAGAATTAGGTCAAATATAAAGTGAGGCATTTTATGCTGAAATGTGAAATCAAACACTACAAAATCATAGAAAAGGAAATCGTAGCATCAAAGTACACATAACCAGCTTAGTAACACAGGATTAGAGTCATTGAATATTAGGTACCTGCATTGAGGCACACTTATCGATAACTTTGTCCACTTGTCTCTTCCCCTCAACACCACCCTAAAAAGCACATGCTCTCATTAGGCCTAATAAAACTTATGCTACATCTTCTTAAAGAAACACAAAGTTGATACCAATACCTCTAATACACGAATCAGACTTCTTATGACTGCATATTCTCCCCCGCGAACTGTGTCCTCTGAGTCAGGTAAATGATCAGCCACATTAGTGGCATACTGAGAAATCTGACCGACAGAATCGCTCCTCGGAATACCTAAAAATCATGTATTATGATAATATTAAAAAGGAATTTCAATAGTTACCCCCAGGATCAAACTAAACAAAAATGTAACAAGACTACATTAAAATTAGTAAGTCAAACTTTAGTCGCAAACAATGCCCTTCCAAACGCTTATAGCAAGGACTTTCAGTACAGTAATCCCAAATTTATATATAAAGAAAGTGTCCTACAAGCGCATGCATGTCTTGTATTATAAGAGAGGTGAATTATTATAAGAACAGAAAGAAGCTAGTAATAGTACATGGATCAAGTATAAATAGAAAACATTGACGACAAATGAATGCAAATAAATAATTTAGGTCAGCATCTTCGACATGATGGCATTGAGCTTCTCTCCATCACAGAATAGGTCAATACTCTTAGGTTATTTGTTAGACTCATTCTTCCATCCATATCCATACTATTATACACTCAAACAACTTCATGGTCATGGGCTAGATTTTGGTCCCGAAGCCTAGCAATGATATGAACAAAAATGAAACCTTTAGGGACCTAGAATGGTGTATTTCCCCCAAAAAAAAAATCATAAAAATTGACAGGGGCAAGGAAAAAGATTACCTGAGGCTCCAATTCGGTTGAGGTAAATTAGAGTAGCAATGACCATTCCTGTTGTAGTTCGTCCACGGCCCATTTGACAATTAAAAATGATTTCTGTATTTACATCAGCTTGAGAGATTTTATGGACCTAAATCACAATGAAGAATGGCTGAGTGATAACATAGGTTTCAGGAAATTATGAGTGAAATTTTTTTGGCTAATAACTGTTATTCCAAATTAAAGATTCTAGGCATCTAAGCAATTTTCAACAGAAGCTCTTAGCTCTTAGACAAGACAATAAAGAAGAAAATTTGACCACTCAACACTTTTGTACATAAAAATATATTTCCAGAAGGCATTACACTTCGTATACAATGACAGATAAAGTCAAAGCAGGATCACTGATAACTGCCTTGTTCACAACTTATGCAAAGGTTTTCGCTGAAACAAATAGTTAAAGCTCACCAAAAAGTCAAAATCCAGCTCTTTTGGTGATTTTTCGTCAGTTATAGGAACACGTTCATAATCAACATGGTATCCCTCTGCTTGCAATTCCTCATACACCTACAGCAAATAAACAACTCTGATGCATGTTTTTCAGAAAATTTATGGACTAGCCTCACCCTATCGTCAACAATGTTTTGCTTTACCTCTAGGGGCGGTTTCACTGAATTACACGATACTTGTTCCCACTGGTCCACCATCTGGCCATCTGGCAGTTCATCAGTCACAAGGATCTTATTTCCATATCTGTTATGTCAATGCGCAAATAAGATTGGTTATCATGCACGATAGGACTATAAAAAAAATAAAGAGAACTATTAGCTGCATTTGATAGATTAGATGGAACAAAAAAGTACCTTCTTGCTTCGACTAGGATATCTTCTTTCAAACGAGCTTCCATTTGTTCAACCCTTTCCCTGTTTATTCCCTGATTAAGTACAAGATCACACAACAGTAAAAAGATAAGATGCATTAGCTATAAATTAGAGTTCTTAGTTCAACTCGAAAGTTAATTACACAATAAGCATACCGTATACTCAAGGTTAGAAAATGGCCTTTCCACATCACGCAAAACAAAGGGTCGCCCATTAATGTACACAACCTGATTTCAACAAGAATGAAGAGGAAGTTTATAAAAAAGATAGTTTGGAAAATATCACAAGAACAATAGTCATCAGGAGTTAAAATAAAATTTTAGAGTGTAAAGTGTCAGCCAGAAAGTGGATTCCAGAGCGTCATGTATAGTGGTTATCACTTAGAAAATTTCACAACGTTTCCATTATTCCATAGGTTGACACAGAAATCAAGGAATGTAGCCTGTATATTTTTGAGACACGAATTTAGCTGAAATTCTCCGAATGACAGGGAAGAGAACAAAAGGTTTCCATAGCTTCATTGGTAGAAAAAATTGGATATTCACAGGACCAACTGGAGCATGAGTCCTAAGGCATATTTGGAAGCTAAGGAACCGATATATCAGATATCTACAAGAAAACAAGCATACCGGTTCTTCACGAAGGTTAATCCAAAGAACTTGCACCCTCTTCCCTTCTTTTTGAGCACCAATATGGTTCAGAACATTTCGGATTCCATCAAATGTTGGGATTGCAACCCCGTGAACATGTAATGAGTCAGCCTGACAACAGTAATCAACAAAAACGAAAACATTAAACATGAAAAAAGGCAAGGAATCGCGAGCCAGTAAAAAAAATATGGCGTGAACCAGAAAGTTATAGGTTGAGCAGCGTTAATATCTAATGCAAGAGTATGGGGCTTTTTTCAGTTCGGAAGCCAAGAGGATGCTGTAAACCCCAGTTATAGCGCCGTTCAAAATCGGACACAAGATATGCTCAAAAGGTCGAAGAAAAGTAGAAGACTAAGTTTCGAAAAAGCCAAAAGCAGGGGAGATAGAGTGGCTAATTAATTTTCAAATACATAACCACATGTAGAATTACAGACCCGAGTATTTAAAATATTAACCCAATGGTGCGTTAGACATCATTGAGCGATGACTCCAGTTGAAACCAGTCCATAAAGCTAACAAGCACCAAGGAAATAAGAAGAAAGAAAGAAAGAGAACAAATATTAAGACCTGACGATAATTCGGAGCGCCTTCAATCTGAGGAGACAAGCGTTTGTTCTGGCAACCAGGGAAATGGTCGCTTTTCAGAATGGTCTTCTTTCCCAGCACCGATCCTCCCCTCAACTTCATCACTTGTTCCGGCACCTTCGCTATCGACATCTTTTACCTTTATAGAATTCCTGCTACTCCTGACTGTGCCAGTATCACTCACGTAAACACAAACACCATATCGCAAACAGGAGGTCCTATATTTACTGAATTTCGAGTTCTCTCTATTCTCAGCAATTCACCTTCGTCTGTGACCCATGATATTCACAAGTTCGAAAGAGCCAAAATGCAGCATGCGAGGAGAAATAATCAATTGCAGGACAGAAGAACGAAGGATTATACGAGTTATGGTTGTGATGTTCGCTGAAGAAACGTGAGGAGGTAGATAGAAAGTCCAACAAACAGGCAAAGACGACTTCTTGTCACTTCATTCTGACGCTAGAGGGTCATCAGCTGTCCAGTTCCCACAATTTTAGAATAATTTCAGGATAACTCCCTTCTTCTGCCTGAAAGGAGTTTCTGCAAAAACTCAGACTCCTGACGCTTATTTCCCAGACGACAGGAACAAGGAAAAACAACTTTCCTTCCTCTATATATTCTCCTCCCTCAAAAAAGATGAACGGGAATGCGAATCTTTAATACGAGTATAATTATAAAAATGAGTTAAGACAAGTTTTTTTAATTAGATAGCCCTAAATTCGGAGGGGGCATGCTGTGAATATTCTTCTAGCCAGTAGGGGACCTCTGTGGGAAAGATGCCCAAGCCCCCATCAACAGTCGCCACCTACCCTTGGGTGAGAGGGGGATTATCCTCTTTATACGGTTCTGTCCCAAACATAATGCTGACCACAGAAAGGAGATGGCAATAATCTCCGAGTAACAGGATTTCCTCCGTTCCTCGTAGAGGAGTAGACTGCGTGGACTGAAGAACGCGGAAACAAACAAAACAAAAAAAGGAGAGGAAAAACAAACGTGCAAGATATGACAATCGGATTAGCGAATCTGGGAACTGAGAAGGTTGACGGGGCACTTTCTGGGGCCCACCTCAAGGTCAATGTGGCGTTGTGAGATAGCAGTAAAAAATTTAGGGGAAAAAAATTTATAAATCTTCAAATTGACGGTTAATTTCACAAACTAGCACTACTTATGACCAAAAGTCAGGCCAAAAAATAGTTGACCAAAAGAAAAAAAATCATAAAAATCTATTATGCTAATTACTAACAGTAATCAACACCTAATAGATTGCATTATTATACCCAGGTGATTGACGAACTTAAGAAAACAGAGGAAAGAATTTATAAAATAACATGTGAGAGGCATGGTGATGGCTGATGGGGCCAAGTACTTGTAGCTTTTTTTTTCCCCTAAAATTATTTATTTTTTACATCTTTTTATTCGATTGAAAACAAAGATAAAGCATGTTTTGCGACGCCTTTTGCCTGAAAATGTTGAATTACATAGTGAAAAAAGTGCAGTCGTTTGTTCGCTTCTCATTAGCTAGGCGATAACAAAAAATTTTTATCAAAATATTTTGCTAGTCATATCTAATTTATATTTTGCGTGATCATCTGATTTTATGGAGAGTTTAATTCATCACCAATCATTATTGTTAATCGTGTTCGCTTTTCTTTCTTGGTGTTAGTTTCAAACCCTTGTCCCATTACGGATGTCACATTTTGATTTAGACCAGCGAAACCGTTACTCCTTTTTATTTCTGGGAGGGGCAGAGGCGGCGGCCCCGGGGGTTTCAAGAATTTTACACTACTTTCTTAATACTCCCTCCGTTTCTTATTATAAGAGACATTTGATGCTTATAGTATGTTCTTAAATATAAGAGACACTTAAAAGTTGTCTCTATTTTTTTATGTTAATTTTCTATTTTACCCATATTTATTGTCTCCAACTCACACTCTCTCTCCTTCCCACTTCTCTTTCTTTTAAGAATTTACTATTGTTCTCTCTCATGCTCTCTCTCCTTATTAATGAGGGCATTTTTGGAAAAAAAAATTATACTTTTTGCACATTAATTGTTCTTAACTAATTTTAATTGTTTTTTTTATCAACGCAATTCGGTTATTCGTCTCTTATAATAAGGAACGGGAGTAATTATGAGCGCATCCCTAGACACATCTCGTGCTGTATACATTTGATTAAAATATCACATATTAATTTTATTAAATTCGAGAAATATTAAATGATTAACTAGTCCTTTTCATTGCATTAAAAAAAAGTCCTTTTCATCTCGTTTTATTAGAAAAAATTAATCCTAGTAGAAATGTAATAAAACGACACTTCATCTTTTTTTACCCATGTTGTAAAAAAATCACAAGCAAGAATCCAGCCTTCACTTCACTTTCTTTCCTTCCTGACGCTCCACGCCACGCCATTAAACATTCATACCGGACAGACTTCTAAAAATATCAAGCATCGCATTTTCAATTTCTATCACATCATCATAATGATCACAAGTAAACTAAAAACGGAACAAGAATGATGCAGTGAAAGTAATCCTACGCTAATCAGAGTTCGCTCATTCTTGTAGTATTGCAACGTCATACTGTGTCATGTTTAATTGGCACACAACATTTATGTGATAAAATAATAACGATAAGTAGTGAACATCTACATTCAGAATGAAACGACCGCATCGTCGTCCACATCAACCACCTCCAACACAAGATTTTTAGTGGAAGGCAAACCGGCGACAACTTCTTCTTCAATACCACACTCGTTTGTGCCTCGCCTGATCTTGAAGTAACCATCCTAACGGTTCAAAATAAATTAGGCCATTAGTGAAGGATTGTATTTGACTACGTGAAATTCAAATCGAAGGGTGACCAAAATACTTCACTTACATCGCCCCAACTTCTATTCCACTGGTTCGCGAGAAGCTGAAAGAGAGGAAAGTGAAGCGTGAATACGGAAGTTACAGACAACATATGATGAAGCAGGAGTTAAAGGCCAACAATAATGGACAAGTACCGTACCCAATAGTCCTCTCCATCATCAGTGGTTCCCCACCCAATTAGCTTTACAGCATGACCTCCCATCACGTAACCTGCGACGTGTTTGTATACTCCTGACTTGTAGTGAGCAAAATCCTGAAATAACATGGCCGAACAAGGGAAGATGATCATTAATTCATAAACTAAAAACAAAAAGGTAAACATTTTTGTTTCTAACTGAAAGTTCAATGGAAAGCAGGAATGAGAGGCTCTCCCAAGGAACTTAACCAGGCATAATGCATACATTAGTCGGTCTATATAATGCATATATGATGGGGACGAAAACTCATCCAGAAAGGATAACGCATAACATAAAGAGACCAAGTGATAAATCACAAACTGAGGCCAGCTTTCATGCCTTCTCCACTAATCCAATTATAGATTCAGCTGCAGTTGCTTAAGTGTTGAGTTGTGAACCTCGGAGCACATAGCAAGACCAGTTTGCATTGTAAAACCGTTTTTAATCTAGAAGTGTTGGATTCTTGGCCAAAATACCAGCAGGTCATTTCGATGCATATTGTATAACTACATGTATTTTATTATTGTCGCCCGCGCTCCGACATATAATGACTCCTCTGCAGCAGAGAACTAAATTTAGTAGCAAGAAAATCTGCAGCAGCAGCAAGCCTCTATCTGCACAATTTTTTTTCTTTTTTGGGTAAACATCTATCTGCATAATGCTAGCCTCAAAGACAACAAGGGCCGCACCATCCACGTATTTGCAGGTTTAAAGAGCCAGCCCAAGTAACAACCAAGCAAAAAGAAGCACTGGGGAAAAAACTCCGTGAGACAAGGGGGAAAAACACACAAGGAAAAAACCCAGCCCAAATGGAAGGAATCGATCAAAAGCGCAAAGGAGCATAATATAGACCAAAAATGTGTGAAGAAGAGAACAGAAGGGAAGAACAATTCTTTTCAGGACAGCAGACTCAAGATTAAAAGCCACCGACCCAAACACTCTGAATAGCATTATGAAGTGACCTAAGGGGGAAGTGAGCAATACCCACTTGAGCTTATAAAGCAAGAAGACGCACAGTTCAATTTGCCCAAAAACACACCAATTGAATTATCCCTTCATTTGCTTTAACTAATCCCTAATTAAGCCTTTCGCCCTTAAACAATCCACAGTCATCACATCTTCAACATTCACACTGCTACCCTAAAATGAACATCCTCGTTTCATAACCCATGGTTTCTAGTATACAATAAAAGTGCCTGCACAATATGATTCTTGCTCTCATCATCCCAGCCTCTCATATATGGCAAGGCAAGGCACTTCAAGATAACCAATGTAATAAAACCCCTCCTTCAATTCAACAATATATTAAGTTGACATATTTGAAATCGTTAGCCTGTGCCTGAATAATGCTTCCTCTAAAGCCAGAAAGTTTTTTTTTTTTTCAGTTTTCCTCTACAGCTGTACCAGACAGTTCTTCATTTGCATCTCTTAATGATACATCATATACAGGGATTGAGGTGACTACTTTTTTCATGTAAGACTCAATACAATTTGATATTCTTATCGTGTGCTTTCTCCAAATCTCCACTCTTTCTCACTTTGATTCCATTGAAGCTATACATAGCTGCTCTCTGGAACAAATTTCTTTCTTATAGTGTAAAAAGCATCGTCACTATGCTTATTGTATATAAGCATGTTTAATATCTTAAAAATGCAATTTACTCAATCTCATAATGATCATAAAAATATAAAATGACCAACAGGCTTTGAAAAAATGAACCAGTATTTCAAAAAGCCAATGATTCTGAGCATGTTTGGTTCATGCAAGTTGCAGCACAATCAAATGATATATGGCTCATTAAGCTTTCACTTACCTCATAAACAGTGAAAGAGACCTCAACCGGCCCATTCTTATAAACTTCTGCCATGATATCATAGGGATCAGAGTTGACCCTATATGCATTATCACTATAGTGCTTTGACTGGCTCCAAAGCTGGTTACCATTGACGCACTTTCTCACACACACAGGTGTTGGATATGCAGGCTCACAACCAGGGTGAGAACAACCAATCTGATCAAAGTATGGGTCACACTGCCAAATTTAAACATTTCAGATAGTAAGAGAGTGCAAAAGGACGAGTGCAAGGCCAAGTTGAAAAGAAAAGTTTTCTACAGAACATTAACATCCATAAGAGAACAGATCCCAGTGAGAAGGATCCTTGGATTTCCATTCATAACATTTCCATATAAACCAGAGAACCACTTTGAGGGGACAACCTCCATGAGGAACTACCGTGGTTAAATGAAAACTCATTACCTCTTCAGTGACAACGCCCTGGCGGACGAGGTATTGCCATGCATTGAGGGGATAACCTCCATCACAGCCAGATCCACACAAAAATCCACAGCACGAGAGAAGGTCATTGACAGAGAGTGACACATTCTGCCAAATAAAAATATAGATTTATGGAGAATCGTACACATAATAAGCAAACAAGTGAAATGTTATTTCTGTAATAAGCTTAGGTTACCAGGCCAAAATGGATGCAGAAACGATCTGATAATGATTCAACAGCGCCAAATGCCCAGCAAGAACCACAGTGACCCTGAATGACCATCATCTAGATCAGCTCAGAATTTTTTTAACTTCTGATATATGAAAAGATGTTGCCATGAGAAAAGTAGATACTAACCTGATCTTTAATTAGTAGATTGTTTCAACATCCCATGTGTTCATCAAAGAAGAAGAGTCAGCAACTTCTTGCATGTGAATTAATTAGTCAGAGAAAACCAAGAAGAAGCAAGTAGGTAACCTAGAATTCTTCCAATTGTGCTACACTGCTTCCAAGCTGTTCTTGCATCAAACTTGTTTGGCAATTTTAATGCTTTTGGATGAGTTTTGACAGGAGCACTTCTTAATTCCTTTCTAGGTGTTTGCTTAACCCCTAGAAGGTGCTTAAACTGTCCAACCTGTGCAACAAAACCGAGATCTTAGAATCTCAATCATTGTACATAATCTAAGCATGTGCAGTAAAGGTGTTGATGATAAAAAAATAGAAACAAAGCTGTGCAGATTGATAGCTAACTGTGTAATTAGAGAAACGAGGACTCATGGCAGCCTTCCACCCTGCTTTTGGATTTCCATTAATCCGTTCAACAATAGACTCCTGCAAAGTGATGTTTAACAATTCATCACATGGCTTGAACCAAAAATAATACATAATATCCATATTAAAATTTCAAGTTGGCACTTAAATTGGTGATAAAAATATTCCAGACTGCCATCCTGCAGGCTCTTTCTTTTAATTATTTTCGTCACAGTATCACTCTCAAGCCCAAAAGATAAAAAATAAAAAACAGTACTAGTACAAACACAGAACAAAATGGATCTGGAAATGCAAAAATTTAAATCACCTGGAGGATGTGAGAACTGAGCTTGAGACTACCAAGTTCTTCTGCTTCTGTTTCTGCTTCAATGATCTGTTGCCGAGGTAAACATCGTCAATCAAATTCAGAGAATAATCTTACTATAAGAGTTCACAGGAGAGCATGTCTGATGTGAAATAAATGGCTATGAAGGAAGTTTATAGTATCTGCCCTTTTATCTACTGAAAATGAAGCATGACTGCACCATAAGTTCAGTTAAACACGCATAACCCCACGACCACGACAAAGCAGATCGAGGTAAATTTCCAAAAGGTCGAATCTAGCAACTCTTTGTATCTCATTTTTTCAAATATCACAATAGAAATGTTCAACTGAGAAAATATATAGCGCAGTTATGCTAGTTCCATCATATCATGGGGACCATAGACTGAATTTTCAGAGCACGGATTTCCATGGAAAAACCCAAAAGAATAAATCATCATATTTGCAAGAATTGAAAACAATGAACACCACCCCAAGCGAACAAACATCAACAAAAACAGCAACAGAGAATTCAATGTCTTCTACGAACAACTAATAGAAATATACAAACGGATGGTCAGAGCCCCAAAAATATCTTCTAAAACAGCAAACAATAAAAATTTCTATATGTCATCCCTTAGAAACAAGGAGGCGAACAATATACCGGCAGCGAGAGGGCGGAGAAAGCCAGAAACAAAGTAATCAGAGTGAAAAGAGTGGAAGCCATTTCCCAGTCTCTCCTTTACGTTGAGAAGCAATGAAGTGAAGGCGTGCAGAGAACGATCACTTGAGCAGATTCTTATAGGAACAGGGAAAGGATGAGATGATCATACTATTTTTGCTTGATTGCGTGAAAGGGACAAGCGAGGAAAAAAAATATCTTGTAAATATGATAAAGTAATGGTGATATGGAAGGCGCATGTGAAATTGACAAATAGCCCATGACGAGATCCATCCACTCCCTGCTACAAATTTCAGAGTTGACGTCGGACGTTTGTTCTCGAGAGTGTTTCTAAATAATTTTTTTCAAATTGGGGGGTATACTCTAAATTATTTTTTTAAATTTATAGTTTAATTTTTATTCAAGTACCTCCAGTACTTCTCTCTGAAGTGCTTTCTGATTTCTCAGCAAATTTTTCAATTTTAATACTCCCTCCGTTCCTTATTATAAGAGACATTTGATGCTTATAGCATGTTTCCATATATAAGAGACATTTAAAAGTTGTCTCTAGTTTTTTTTTAGATTTCCTATTTTACCTCTATTTATTTTGTCTCCAACTCATATTCTCTCTCTCTCACTTCTCTTTCTTTTAATAATTTAATTGTTCTCTCTCATACTCTCTCCTTATTAATAGGGACATTGTTGGAAAAAATATTATACTTTTTACACATTAATTGTCCTCACCTAATTTTAGCTGTTTTTTTAATCAACGTAATTTGGTTATTTGTCTCTTATA
Source organism: Neltuma alba (assembly GCF_004799145.2). Classification (NCBI taxonomy): domain Eukaryota; kingdom Viridiplantae; phylum Streptophyta; class Magnoliopsida; order Fabales; family Fabaceae; genus Neltuma; species Neltuma alba. The sequence goes on along the minus strand of NW_021636992.1, from coordinate 3,575 downwards.
ATAAGAAGGAGGGAGTAATTAAATGTTCAACGTTCAATGTTTTTCAATATTCAGTTCATTTGGTGTTTTTGGTTAGGCGGGGGAAAAAAAAGAAGAACCCTGGGTCCCCGGCGTTATCCCCAGTGTCAACACCCTTCCCAAGGTTGGGCGGCGATGAGGTCACGTTATCATTTGTGTACAGTTTATTTATTTTTTATACTTTATAAAATATAAGGTGAGATGAATACGAAGTCTCACATCAAAATTCTGACACTAACAGAATTTAAATATCTTTTAGATCTTTCCTATTCGCAGGGATGTTTGGGAAAACCAAAACCTAAGTTTCAGAATCACTTTTCCGTAAAATGAGGTAACCTCCTCCATATATTTATTTTCGTAATCCGTAAAAGCACTTCTGAAACCAGGTTTGGTTTTCTATTCAAACACCCCTGCAAGCTAGCTATTGGGTCAAGCTTTTAAAAGTAAAGGGAACAACAAACCCATTACCCGCTAGCCTGTCTATGACCCATGAAATTTTTACCCATTTAACCCGTCCAATTAGCTCAAATAATATATTATAACGGGCGAGCTTAAATGGGCGAGGTAGCCCATTAAACGGGTTGGGCTATAGGCAAGGTATTGGGCTGCCCATACCCGTCCGTTTAAGTTTTAATTTTTTTAAAATATTTTATTTTTAATTTAATGATAATATTGTTTTCTTATTCATCTTTTATCAAATCTTTATGCTTGTTTAAGTTTTATTTTAGGGAAAACTATATTGGAGGTACCTATATATTTTTTTAATTTTCAATTTGGTACCTATGTGTTTTTTGTTCTTAACTAAATCTTTATTTTTTCCCTCTATTAACATCATTAATCCTTATGTAGAGATTAAAAATGTCAATAGAACAAATTATAAGAGCTAATATTGCTAAAAAGATAAAATTAAATGTTTAATTAAAAGGGAAAAAAACACATAGTACCAGATTAGAAATTGAAAGAAAAGTATAGGTATCTTCAATATGGTTTTTCCCTTTATTTTATCCTTTAGGTAAAAGTTGGCACTTTCAAAGTTTATGAGACTTTATGATTAGTAACTACTTTTTTGATTTTATCAGACTTTGATTGTTTACAAATCTAAGTGAGGTTATGTGATTGAATATGGTTAATGTTATTTTATATTTGATTTGCCATTTAGCATGCAAAATTTATTGATAGCTTATAAGATTACATATACAAAATAACTATACTGAAAAAATTAAAAAAATAAAAAATAGATTATCCCGTAACCCGGTCAGTCCCAAATGGACTGTCCCATAACTCATTTAATACGGGCTATATGGGCTACTACCGGGTTATGGGTTAGCCCATGTCCATTTATGAATAAATGGACAGGCTATGGGCCAACCTTCAGGTTAGCCCCCCCCCGCTCATTATTCAGCCCTATTAAAAGTTTTTACGAAATTTACGCGTGTAAGAAAATGTTAGTTAAAGTTAGTTATTTTAATGCAGCAGTTATTTCAGCTTTTTAAATACCGTTGTGTCAAGATTGCTGCTTTCATTAATTTACATTTTTCATATCAGGGTGTTTAGATATCATCGGTGAGTTTTTCATTTTTTTTAAATTGAAACAAATTATTCTACATGTTTATTTTGTATATTATAAAATTATTTTTAAAATTATAATTTTGTTTCTATCTAAACATTCTTATAATTATCTCTCTTAACTTTACATATTCAATTCATCATTCTGCTTTCATTATTCTTTCCATCTCTTATTATAACACCACCCGGTTTTTATTGAAAAGCGATAATTTTTTTGCCAGCATTATTGAAACACCAATATTAAGTGAGCACTTAGATTTAATTGGCGTTGAAAAACTGTTTGATATCTCCATTTTATCCTATATTTGAGGCCATTGTTTTTCCAACGTCATTAAATGGCATTATTGGTAAGGCATATTACACCTAATCCTTAATATAAGAACTAATTAATTAATTTGAATATTAAAAATTAGTTAATTTAGTTTTTGTAACAAATAAGTGTTATCTTTTTAAAATGTCTTCATAATTAGGTATATTGTTATAACTACTATTATTATAATAACTATCTTAAAAAAAGGAATAAATATGATAGACAAAATGAATTGAGGTATTTTATTTATGATCAAAATAAAAACCAATAAGTTCTTATATTAAAAACCAAGGAGGTAACAATATTTTAGACAAATACTTAAAAAGTTAAATTACTCTTTAAAACTTGAAATGGAGTTTTATAATCAGGGAATTGCAACTCTGAATATCAGGCCTTGTAATTAGGGGCCATTGTAATTAGGGGCTGAGGGGCATATTATAGGTGAAAACTATAATTTGCTTCAAATCACATGGAGTTGCATTGCTGTATACATACCCCAAAAAAAAAAAAACCATTATATATCTAGTGAAGGAATTCACACGCCCATCGTGCTTACGAGCACGAGGGTTATGCTTATAGCATTTTACTTAAACAAAAACTCAGATATATATTTGGTATCAGTTGAGTTGAATGGTACATACATCATATTAATGACATAATACCCCCTTTCCTTAATATAGTAGACAGGCAGTTAATTTTAAAAAATTAATTAGGTTAGTTTTTAGTAATAAATATATTTAATTTTTCAAAATTCTTATCTTTAATCACGTGTGTTTTCATTGCAACTATATTTTGATGAGAATTCTCTCACAGCCAATACTGCCCAATAGAGATATATTGAAAAGGTTGTAAGAAAAAGTGAATCAATATTTTATTCATAATCAAATCAAATTTTCATATAATATTATGTTGAGGAGCGGAACCAACATTTTTTCAAGTCCTTTGAAAGTGAACCAATGAATCGTACGCCACCCGCCATGCCACGTTTTATTACGCGTCAACTATGTCCTAACCTTATCAGACGCTGAACGGGGGTTTCCCTTTTAATAAAAAATCAACTATTGATTCATTTACGCTATGAAGCTGCGAGGAGGATATCACTTTTCCCATATCCAACCTCGTTGGTTTAAATATTGACGTATGGGATAACGGTGTAAACTGTTATTAGAGATGAACCAAAAAAAAAAACTACTTCCTGCTGCTAATATAATAACTTGTTTGATTTTTATTTTAATCATAAATATAAAATCTCAATTCACTTGGTTTTTCGTATTTATCTTTTTTTTTAAAGATAGTCCTTGTAATCATGTTACTTTCAGTCATACACTTGATTAGCAAGAATATTTTAGAAAAAACAATATATATTTATTACAAATATTTACTTAACTATTTTTTTAATTTACTTAAATTAGTTAATTAGATGTTGATATTAACAAGCAGAGGAATATATTTTATCATCACGTGTGATAATTAACTCGCCTTTATCTTATTGTCAATGACTCCTTTTCATAAAGCATATGGAGGAGAACTTTTGCGTTTTTTTATAAATATTACAGGAGATGTTTTATTGCACATTTCTCACATTGCCACTATCCAATGCTGGCCCTTTTTCATTGAGGCTTGGCTATATAAGTTTAGATGAGGTAAAATCGAAATTTTATTTGGTTTACAGAGTTAAATA
>NW_021636991.1:0-56329 GCF_004799145.2 Neltuma alba | reverse complement strand
AAAAAATTATTTTTAATTATTAATATTTTGGCTAAATTAGGAAAAATTGGCCAATATCAATTATTAAAAAATACCTAAAGATCTCAAAAAATATGAAAAATTAAAAGAAATTTATTTAGAAATTATGGAGACTTATAACATTATTTCCAACCTTAAATGATGAGAACATTAGATTTAATTGAATTTAAAGCTAAATTAATATTGGTAGATTGTCTGTTTTACGGAAACGGCAATTTAAAGAGTTATAGGGGGAGAAAAAAATTATGAAATTAATCAGAAAATTTTTTTCGTTGAGATATAATTAATGGTGATCTGATATAAGAATTCTAAGATACTAGAATTTTTCAGCTATAGATAAAATAAATCAATATTATATTAAAACTCAATGAATTGTCAGGACAACCAGGGTGGTAAAATTTCTAACAGAATGTCAAGAAACACATGTCATGCCCAAATTGGCTAAGAAAGAGAAAAAGAAAATAAAAAGAAAAATAAAAATAAAATAATAATCAAGTTAGATTAAAATCTAATTAGGATTAAGTAAGATGATTATGGTTAAGTCATCTTCTATAAGATCTTGACACATGGCAATATGATTCATTGGATGGTTAGGATTCAACCATCCATCTTTGAAAAGTCAAAAGCTTTTAGAAGGGTAATTAGCCAAGTTAATCAAAGAATCAAGAGAATTAACCTTGATTAAAGCCTAATTAATCTTAATGGATAAGAAGAGATGACATAAGCCCTAATAACTCACCTTTCCAAGTGTCAACATATTAAGCCACATAGTTTAAGATCTGTACATTTAGAAAGAGGTAAAAATTGGAATGCCAAGATCAAGTCTTATGCAAGAAGGGCATGTGTGGAATTAATGAAAATATGAAGCCTATAAATACCCCACCACATGTTCATTTTGTGCAAGGCCATTCAAGTAGGAAAACTCTTGCAAAATTTCATTTAGAGAGAGAAAAAGAAGAGTTTTAGTGAGAGGAAGTCACTTGGAAGCAACGTAAAGCTTCTACAACTCTTCTATTTCAGTTATAATGGTTATATGTTGGTTTTATGCTATTTTGATGATGATAGAAAGTCATTTTCCTGAGAGGAAGTGCTATCCAAATTTCATCAAAATGGATAGAAAGGGTTTAGGTTATGTATGATTAAGATTAGGTATGGTTAAAGGTTAAGGATTAAGTGAGTACATGTTAGTTTTGTTGAAAATCCTTTTCCCTATGATTATATATAGTATTTAGCCAAGTCAAGTTCAATGGGAAGGGATGGATTTTCATAAAACTAATATGATAAATGGATCTTACATGAAAAATTGTTTAGGAAAGGCCCAAGAAAGTTCAAGAATTAAAGCTAGAAAAAATAATCCTAAAAATCAAGAAAAAGGGGTTTAGGGGGGTTATGTTAAGTTATGGAGTTGTAATGATACTTAATGTTGTGTCATTGGTTGCCTAATAGGCTATATACAACAAAAGGGCAAGATCTAGTGAAGAGGAAAGAGTTCAAGATGAAGGAAAGTATCAAGGTGGCTTTGCAATCCATTATATTAGAGCGTCATTTTACTTTGTATGATTATGGCTATGTGTTTTGCTAACTTGTTATGCCATGAGGTAGATGGGAATGTTATGCTATATGATGTTTCCTCCATGCAATTTATGCCTTGGCTTATGCTATATTGAGTGTCATGAATGTTATGATGATATGTCCTTGGCATAGCATGAACATAAAGTTGAAGTATGCATGCATGTAGCTTGATCTACAATGTATTGTGTAACCTTGATAATATGCAATTACGACTAAGATCCCCAAGAATCTTACCCTAATATTTAAACAAACCATAGGGCCTTCAACATCCGAGGGCAAAAGATGGGAGTTAGCTCTTACTTGAAGAGGTAGTAAGCCATAGTAACTTTATATGGCTTTGAATCTTTCTATTTTGGAAGAATGTAATGATAAGCATGCTTGAAGTTTCTAATAGTATGATTAAGGTTAGAAGTATACAAGCATGTTAGAAATAGCTAGTATAGCTAATGAGAGTATGTTATGATGATAAATAGTCAATTAAGTTAAGTTACCCTTTCAAGGGGGTAAAAAGTCAACTAAAATGGACTAAAGTTGACCAATGACCATTTGAATAAACGATTGAGTTAGGTTATGAAATTTGGCAAGAAAAGAGATTTTATTTTTCTCTTAAAATGAGAGGTGGTTTGACCAATTCTAATAACTGAGCAGAAAGTTATGCATTTCCAAAGTTAGGCAAAGATAGATAAAAATCCAAAAATGACCAAATGAACAGTAAATTTTTCAAAGAAAACTGGGCTCTAATTTTAAGGCAATCAGTTGAGAAACTATTTTTTCTCAAAATTTTATCCAAAGAGCTTTTATAGAACTTGGAATCACTCGATTTTGATTTTTTTTACAATTAGTTATGAACTTTCAAAATATGCCACATTCTAGGGTTACAATGAATAGTAATCCGAAAAAAAATTTCAAACTTGATTTTTCATAACTTGTAGTCTTCAAAAGTAATGCCAAATGCTTGCAAGGCAAGTTAACTAGTATAAACTTAAGATGTGACAACCCAATATCAATAACTTTAATCTTTTTTTATTCATGCAGCCTAGAATGAGTTCAGAGATTGTGCTTTAGGAGGGAACTACACAAGAATATTTGCAACATTATGTTGACCCCTAGACTAATTCCTCATCCTAAATAAGAAGGAATTGTGAAAGTTAAGAAGTTCAACTTCAAATCAATCACAAGGTTCTAGAAGAATTAATTTTAACACATAGCCATATGAACTTCTATTGGAGCCCCCAGGTCTACAATAGAAAGGAAACCTAAGTGTTACCACTTCTCAACTCCTTATATAGAGACAGAGCTTGATTGGAAAGACAGCTAGGGGTAGATCAAAGAACTTTGATATATAGCCTATTTTGCTATCATAATCTAACATTATCAATAGTAATATATAAGGTGTATTTCGAATGAAGTGTATGGCATAAGGGATCTTTTTATTTTTGGGGACTTTGACCTTTTGTTGTGCTATAAGAGATTTTATGGTCTATTTCATATCTCTGTAAGCAATACATTGCCAATACTTTATTTTACTGTATTTTGTTTAAACTTTGACCTTTAGGAGGACTTTTGTGTGAACTTAATTGCAATGTTGGTATTTTCAATGTTAAAGACCACTTGCATATTATATCTCATTTGCTTATGTTTACTTTATTCTATCATTAATATATTCACAGGTTAATTTCAATCCTAATGTCCTCAAACCACTTACTCTAAATATATTACATTAACTTGAATTAGATAGAGTCTTTTAAATACTTCCATTGCTCAAACAACAGGAAATAAACCACTATTCAATTGTCAACTTTTATATTCTTAAATTTCCTACCATTACTTGTATATTCTTAAATTACTAGATCTTTCCAAAAACAAAAGCAACAACCACACCCGTGTCATTATCAATGCAGCCAAAGCAATTTTCAACTTAATTTCACCCTTTCTTAGCTTGTAACACAGCCTTCAACCATCCTTCTCTCTTTAGATCATGGAATTCTCATCATATAATTTGTCAATCTCATTCAATAGTTGCTTAATCACAATGTTTGTCCTTTCATTGAACTCATCATCGTGCCAAGAAAAGTAGCCACAACCTTCATCCTATCAAAATTCATCACCACTGTTTAATCAAAACCACAACACCACTCTAACCAAAAACACCAACTTTTTTACCTAGTAGTAGTGTCGAACTATAATACCTCCTTCTGCTTTTTCATTGTTGTTTAAGAAGAGGATGACAACATGTACTTTTTTCTCACCTCTCATTTCTCTCTCTCGCCAAATCTTAACCTTCGACCTCAATAATGGCTTCACAAGAAGTGGGTTCCAACTTTAATGGTGGGGAAATCAGTCTTTGATGTTGCTTTTAATGCTCTCTCATCACCTATCATGTTTGATGATCAACTTGGAATTTATTTCACTCTTACAAGCCAACCTAGATAATAGATGGACCAAAAAAGAGGCTTTAAAACTTAAAACTAACGTGCATTTTAGGGTTTTAACAATTGTTGTAAAATAGAGCTTTTTTATTAAAAAAAATCAACATTTACCACTTTTTTTATCCAATACCAACAATCTTGATGTTAAGAAAAAAGGTTGACTAGAGATTTATTGTAAAAGCACTAGCCCTGCTAAGTATAATGAGAATACTACAATCTTTTTCTCTATGTATTTTTAATCATTATTTGAAACTAAAGTTGGTTTATGATGCAATCCACATGTATGAGAAATATTCATGGATATTTTTGTCCATTTGCTTTTAAATTAAAAAGAACTTTCATATATGAAAAGTTGGATGTACTTTGTATGGTTTAAATCTTTATGTTCAGAGGTTCACATTACCTTTGGAAACTTGTGAGAGAGAGAAAGGGAGGGTGGTGCTTATCTTCATTGGGTTTCCAAATGGATTGAATTTTGATCAATTATATCATTGTCTCTTCTTGGCTTTGCCTAATAAATAGAAATAATTAATTAATTTAAAGTGTAAAGAGAAAAGTAAAGGTGAGAATATTCACAGCAGTATCATGTTCCACTGCAACATTCTTTTCTGTGTTCTTTTTGGTCAGAAGGGACAGCATGCAAGATTAATATTATATATACATATACACGCGTGTGTATATATATGTAATACGAGTTTAACTCTATTCAGAGTCCTCTTTATATCGATTAATTATCCATTTCTTTTGTCCCGATGGCTGTGTGGTTAATGAGATCGGCAATATTTTGGACCCAAAAAAAAAAAAAAGGAGATCAGCAATATTTATATGGCAATATTCAAAGTAAGGCCTATCAAAGAGTTCGGACTTATATCGGGCTTCCATCTTCTTAATATGGCTTACCAATTATCCATCTCTATACAATCTAGGCTATATAATAATTCGTGGGTCTAATAGAAAGGATTAATCTTACAACATGATGAATCAAATTCAACTCTACTGAAAAAGTACTCACATTTAGTACTGACAATATCTCGAATATGATTACCTTTATAGAAGGATACATGTGCCTACCAAAAAAATAATTTTACCAATGGGGTTAGATCTAGTGGATAGATCTAGTTCCTCACAATATGGTAAACCAAAATTTGAATTTTTATTGAAAAAGGTGCTCACACTTAGGACTCGATAATGCTTCAATAGGATTGTCTCAGGTAGGACTAACAAAAATAAAGAATTTTTTTATATAAAACTTCATTGATAAATTATCCCTTTAATGTCATTTGTTAATGATAGTACTACTTCGATCATAATTATAAGAACCATTTGACTATTTTGAAGAATTAAGAAAATAAGTTAAGTTAGTTATTTGTAATAAATTATGCTGTCTTTCCTACAATATCCTTATTGATCAAGTATGTTAGCTAAAACTATAATTATTAGAAGGATTATCTTGGAAAAAATTGAGTAAATATAAGAGACAAAATAGATTTGGGTCTTATATTTAGGACTAACATAAAAGTCAAATAGGGTCTTATATTAAGGACCGGAGGTAGTGATTGATAATTTGTCTTATGTAATATATTAAATTGCATGATTTAATATTAACAAAATTTATTCTTAAAATCACCTTCTTTCAGAAGCTATTCTAGAAATTATGGTTTGGATTTATTCAAACACCCCCATAATCTAATGAAAATATTTTTATATTGCATGTTCCACCTTCAAAATAAATATTCAAGTGATAATTGATGAAAAATTAAGAGAATGCGTTTCATCAGAATAATTTGAAAAAAAAAATATTTGTTCCTTTGGGCCCAACATAATTATACTTTTTTTTTTACCCGGAGTATCCTTCCACCTAAATGATAAGAGATTAATCTCTCTATCAGGTGCTATAATATGTACCCAAAAAAAAAACATTGATTAATGACACCATACATTGGGTTAGGCCATTGGGTGGGATGCCCAAGCCCAAAAAAAAAAAAAAAGCACGTTGTCCATTGTGATTATCGAATTAAATACAAAAAAACCCATTGAAATTATCGAATTATTTTGAAATCTTAAGGAACTCATTGTAAGAGATTTCATTTGTTTAATTATCAAATTGTTTTTATTTTTTTAAGTATGCATTGATAACTGAAAGAGTAGTCATTAACAATTTAAGGCGTAACGATTAACAATTATCACGGTAGGTATTAACAACATATTTTCTCAATGCATTAAAAAAAATGTAATGCTTGAATTGTTAATATCTGCCATTATAGTTGTTAATCATTATATCTTAGTTGTTAAATATTGCACTTTCAGTTGTCAATGCATACTTTGAAAAAAGATAAGGATAATTTAGTAATTAAACAAATGAAATCTCTTGCAATGAGATCCCCTGAGATTTCAAATTAATTTGATAATTTTATGGGACTTTTTTGTATTTAATTCTCTTGAGTGAAACCTCATTGCAATTTTCTCCATTTAAATTTGAATCAAATACATTTACATTTCTTTTACATATAAGAGGTTGTGAGATCAAATATCTGTTGGGTGTGTTTCTCTTTCCATGTATAAATGTACACATGTGTTTGGTTTTTTTCACGTACGTATATCATGTAGAAGATTACTTCTCTGATTATTATGAAGGCTCTTTTTTTTTTAATTCCATTCTTTTAACTTTATTTCAAATTTCAATTTGATTTTATAACTTGATATATTTGAAATTTAAAATAAAATGAAGAGTATTCATACTTTTAAATGATGTTTATTTTACCTTTTTTTGGAAGAAAAAATTTTGAGATGAAAGTTATTAGATGTTTTGTTTATAAATAAAATCAATCAATTGATTTATTTTATTTTTGAACACCATTTTATTAATTTGTTTTGGGTACAAACTCAATCTAACCTAAGAACCTAATTTTAGATAATTCAGATTTAATTTAAATTTTTTGTGTTTCAAATAACTTTTATGTTAATAGATACAAAATTTAAAATAAAGATAATCTGATACTTTTTTAAAGATAAAATTATTGTTAAAAAAATAACAGATTATAAATTTTAAATCTAAACCACCTATATATATTTTGATATGATGAGTATTGAATGAGGATCTAAGTACACATAATGACCTTGGTCCGAAAAACAAATGAAAAAGATATCGACAAAATTGAAATTGAGAGAAAATCTATCACCAAAAAATTTGATAATTAATTAAGCCATTGTTTTTAAAACCAAAAAGATGCTTCAAATAGTGAATTTTATTAAGAAAAAGGCGTAGTGTGGTCCTTATTGGAACATTATTGGTGTGGAGCCACCAACATAAATACGCGCATATGCATACATAGCGGTCACTCAAATCAAAGAGAGAAAGAGAACAAATTATTAACGATGACTACTGTAAATGACAGAGATTATTCGTTTTCGACTTCATTCAGATTAGTCGGAATCTAATGTGGCTTTCGGATATTGAGTGGTTTGATAAAAAGCAATTGAAAAACGAAGAAGAGGCGGAGGTTTTGGGTTTCGGATATTATATGAAGGAGAGAACAAGTTACCTAGATGGGGGCTCTTCAAGAGGATGTCAATGTCATGATGTTGATGAGGATTAGCAACTAAAAGTGATTCCCACTTTACAAGTTTTCATGTTTTTACCGCTCATCTTAGAGTTGCATGCACGGTATTTGATCATTTGCCAATCACAAAGCGACATTATATATGCCTTTTCTCTCCTTATCTACTTTGGTTTTATTCCTCCACAACCGGTTCACAATTATTTTTAGCTTTTAAAAGTCCGAAGTATCATGCTTTGAGCAAAATTTGATTATTAGAAAGGGGAAAAACAGAAAAGAAGGTGGATGCTTTAAGTATATCAATTACATAATTCACATCTGCCAAATTTTTATACATTCATGACTCTTCCTCTCTCTCTCTCTCTCTCTCTCTCTCTCTCACTTTTCCTTTTTTTTTTTTTTTAAATGCTTGGGGCTATACAAATTACGTTATTGTGGAGCATGGTTATGATGAAACAGAAATCTTGCGGTGCCCAGGTAGTAGGAGAAGGACAATCTGGTGCTGATACAGAGGCCGTTCATTCAAAATCAAATGCTATTGTTGTGTGAGCCACTTTGAATATCGCAGTTTTTCACTGTCGAGCTCCCTGACTCTGAGATACTCTGTAAAGAAGGTCTCCATGACTTATACCTCACTGCACCCCCAGAATTCGTCCTTACCTTCTGTCTTTCTCCCCTCATTGCCTGCAATTCGTCATGACAGATAAGCACTACTTAATGATAATTGATAAGCCTGCTTGTATTTATATGCTTTCAACCTCAGGGATAAAAGTTTGTCTTGAAATTTTTAGTTTCTAACTAAATATGAGTCAAAAGTGTTGAATCCATGTGTTTGTCTGGCTATGATCACATTCTGTTGTGTATCTGTGAGATTCAGCTCCTTGGGAGCAGTGAAATGGGTTCACTGTTAAGAGTAATATTTTATAAGGTAGTATACGTACCTGATATTGCTTTCCTGTGTGAGAATTCTCTCCTTCCCGTACTGATGATTCTGCCTGTGGTGGCTTCCTTGTCTTTGCATGTTTCTTTGCTCTCAGTACGTTTACAAACAACCTCTGAAACCACAGGCATTAACAATAAAGATTTAAGACTCTATGAGCCTGAAATTGTTATATTTTAAAAGAAGGGATTATTAGAAAGAACGGAGTCAACACTACCATACATAAAATTTATACACACCTTGAGTAGTGATGAGCCTATAAGCATGGCCAAGAGTGAGAGTTTCATTAGGACGAAGGAGCTTAACCTGGGTGATGCGCACAGTGTTCTGGTCTTGATTCCGTTGTTCTTGTTGAACTTGAAGTGGGATTATCAAAGACACATAATGACCAGGATTCATCCTCATCACCTCGCTTGCAGTCACTGGACTGTACAATCTCTCCATCTTCCCACATGGATGCTGAATCACTAGCGCTGCTGCATCCACAGCTTGGCAATTCCCCATATGTGTCTGTGTGTGTTTCTCTCTCTCTCTTCTCTCTTCTCTCAGAAATTGCAGACAAAAGGTGAAGATGAAGACGAAGGTGAAGAATGGATATGGATGATAAGAGAGAGGTTGAGGGAAGCTGAAGGAATGAGGAGAGGTCACTGTCTAGTGAAAAAAACAGGTTCCAGCTCTCATACATACAGTGATATTTATAGGGTCATGACAAAAATGTTGGGCATTTTGCTATTTGATAATAGTGAATCTAGTAAGATTATGGGGCATCGTATTTTATTTATATCTTAAATATAAAAAGATTAGGCATCCCTGATAAATTATTAATAGTGGCACAAAGCCCTGAGCCAGTGAGAGTGCCACGTGGAGAGATCACAAGGATACTGAAGAAGATATGGAAGGACATGTCCGGCTATGTCAGACTGAGTCAAGGATTAGATTCAAATGTGAGATAAATTGGCCTTCCATCTTCTCCAACATTTCTATAAGATCAAAGAGTGATTATGAATAGCAATTTGACACTGGATAATGACAAAGCATCTGTTAGGAATATTATAAATATGGGAGAAAATTATTAAAAATCGGCTTGAGGCATAATTAATATCAGTGTTTTTAAGAATATTTCTTCTATTGAAAACATATGCTTAGGATTCGACAAGCTTTTCTATATTTCTATGGGAAAATAAAGGAGGCTAATTTAACAGTGTGAATAAGATTTTGATACTGGAAAATGACAAGGTATCAGCTTATTCTTGTTACAGAAACTGCAGCTCCTGAAAAGTCTGTTTGGTTGCCAGGAAAATCTGAGAGAGAGAGAAAAAAAAGAAAGAAAATAAGAAAATCCAACCAATCCTAGAGGTGCATGTTTGAACAAGGAAAGTTGTGTGGGAGGAATATAATACACAGTGCACAACATTTTCTTTTTCCTTCAAAGCTTCAAAGGCCAATGCAAAAGAAGGAATCAGGCAAATAATTGAGACTGGTATTGGGATGCTGATATAAAATATGAAAGCAACAATGAGGAGTGAAACTTTAATTTGTTTGGTTGATAGCACTGTGGGTATAGGCTTTTCTTTTCCTTTGAGTGGTGTTGAAAGTGGGTTGGACCATATCATTATGAACACATTTTGGAATTATCAATAGGATTAGCATTGAAATTTGATATAAAATAAGTTCCTGCAGAGGGCTGCGATATTGTGTGTATATTATATCAAGATTTTAAAGTCAGCTCAAACTTTAGGACCAAAGATTCGAATTTGAAGTTAATATCATAGCAGTAACTAACTCTGTTCATTGCAATTCTGGAGAAGATTGAAGTCAATTACAAGATCGACTGTTGCAGTGGGGATGGGGACCAATTAAGCAATATAATAACTCAAGTAAGCATCAATTATATTTTTAATTAATTGACAACTGAAGTGGTAAAATTTGATTAGCAGAAGAAATTAACTTTTATTTTTCTAATTAAATTTTTGGCATTGTATTCTATGTATAAAGTTATAATAGTTTATGGACTTTTACCTCTTTTTTTCTTCTTTGCCATCTTATAGACTTTTTACTTGAGTCTCTTATGAGTTTAATTTCACATTCAAAATGCTGTATTTTAAAATATTTATATCCATGCTAAATATTATTTAACATATCGATCTTTCATAGTTGGTGAAAATTTGTGGGAACTGTACTGTAACATGTTATATAGAGTCTCTAATAATCTTAATCTTGCGTGGCTTTTCTGGTTAATGCCATAAATATTGTTTTATCAACACAATTAATGTAGAAGCCTAGAAGGGTAATAATCCCTCACTACTAACAATTTCACATTGATCAAGGGATTGGGTTAAAATTTGTTAATGCTTTTAACATTTTAAGATTAGAAGTGATTTACCGGTTAAAATGGAAGATCAAATCATATAAACGACAAAGTTTAAATATTTGGAATCGATTATATAAAATTATGGTAAAATTGATTAAGATGTTACACATACATTACAAGTTAGGTGGTTTAAATGGAGAAAGACCACAAGAGTTATTTGTGATCAAAATGCATCTAATAAGCTTAAAAGGAAATTATACCAAGTCGTTATGTGACCAACAATACTATATGGTAGTAACTATTGGGCTTTAAAGGAATAATAAGAGTATAGGGGTTGGGTAACATAGATGAGACTGTTAAAATGGACATGTAGCCATACAAGAAAAGATAAAATTCATAATGGACATATATGAGAAACAATTCAACTAACATTAAAGAGAAAAGGTAGAAAATCATTTAAGATAACTCAAATAGGTACAAAGAAGGGAATTGAAGGCATTAGGGAAAAAGCGTGGATTACGCAATTTGGAATACACTGAAGAGAGGCAGAGGAATACCAAAATGAAAACTCAATGAAATTATTGAACAAGAATTTTTAATCAATAATATATCCAAAAATTCAGTTAATGATAAAATATAATGGCGATGTGCTCTCCATACATCCGACTCAACACAGTGAATCAAAGCTTGTTACTTTAAAATTTTAAGACCACCGTCTATAAAATTTGTTAATTAAAGGAGATTGTTAAGTAATTTGAGAATATCACAACAAAGAACATTTTAAAAAAATATACTTCATAAAAGTATTACATTAAAGATTGTAAGAAATGGCCTTATAATAAGACTTGAAGGATTAACTACTCATAAGCTAAGTCAGGCTGTGAACTTCTAGTTATCTTATTAAATTGAGAAAAACCCAGAAAATACACATTTTGTCTCATTATTCCTCGATACGATGAACTATGACCTCGTAAGACAAAGAGGTAATCTTGCTGAGAATCTTATTTAACATAAACAATGAAAAGGTTTGAAATTTTCTCCTTCCATGAGTCACATGTTTATAAATCTCTCAATAATGTCAGTTTCTGAAAGTCATGTGAACTGTTAGGAGAAGACTTTTTGCCTCAAATTTTATATCAGAAAGTAGACTCATTCTTGCTCTAATAAACTTTGTCTCATATGACACAATAAATAAATTACACCCCCAAAATTTTATATATTTATAGTTCCAACCCTATATGCTCATCAATAGGCAACCACTCATGTTTATTATCTGGGGTCCCTATACAGTCTCAATATTGTAATGTTAGGTCATGTTTCAAATCAAATTATTTGTCATATAATTCGAATTTGATTGGCTTGGCTTTTAAGTTTAAATATTGAATCCTTTTAATTTAAGTTAATTAATTAATTCAGACTTTACTGTTAAAAAAAACAGTGGATTCTGGAAGAGTCTTCTTTGATTTTGCATGGGATGGACTTGATCTTGAGAATTTCTTTCTCCACATTCTTTCTATATTGACAATACTACACGACACAACTATCCATCCAAAAATGTACTTTTTAAGGAATTTATTAAAATAGAAGCTACTGAAATATATATACATATATATGTATATAAAATAATGACTGAGATCCTAACGAAAAAAATTTTCTGGAAAAAAGAGGAAAATGTAAAAAAAAAAAAAAATACTAATTTTCTTTGACTTGGTTTGTGTTATTTATTTATCTTTTTAGTAAATTTATTTGTGAATTTGTCTGCAATGGTATTTCATTTCCATGGGCTCTCATAAACAAAGCTGCAGATAACTATATGTCCCTTAAACAAGGTTCCCTGAGGACACTCTGCATAGGCTTCATTATGTACAGAAATCATGGTCAAATCGTGAGTTTAATTTTGTTTAATCCTAAACAGTCAAATCTCGACAACCCACAAATAATTTAATGTTTAAAAAAAAATTAAAAATCCCTCTTTGATTCTTTGTTTCTTATTTAGATACCTATAATTTTGTCATTCAGCTGCAACTAAGGTGTTGGAAGTTGTTGCCCATCTAGATTCTAGACCCTCGTCTGTATATATGTCTATATGCACACTGCCTTCAATATTAAATATAAGAAATTTCTAATTAATTCATATATATTAATAAAAATGGTTTAAAATATTAAATTTGTCTAATTAATTCATATTTATCAATAAAAATAGTTAAAAATATTGAATTTGTCATAAAATTTAAGCAATTTTGAGCAGGATGAAGGCGCATCCAGCACTTTAATCTTATTTTTTAGGTGCATTCAACACCTTCATCTTTCTTGTGATGTTCCAGCACCATGATCTTATTTTTTTTGGTGCATATAGCACTCCAATATATTTTTTTGTTACATTTGGAATCATAATCTTTAGGGTACTAGATGCAACTAAAATAATATTATCCCACTGGATGCACATAAAAAAAAAAATCAGAGTGATGAATGCACATTAACCCTTTTAAATATTATCCTTATTAACTATACTGAATTTCAAAATCATATTAATTTCTACTCTCGCTACTCATATTGACTGTGGGCATATGCATAAAAAAAATATTTAACACTCCTTAAAATTATCAAATGCTTTATAAAAACGGCCTTAAACACCTTCTAGTAGAAATAGTGGCCAAATGGTGTATATATTACTGAATAGAATTGATGCTTTGTGAGTGATGGAACACTGCTTAGGGTTTTTAACTGGATAACGATGCATTACATTTCTAATGCAGATTTGTTCTAGGAGACCTAGCTTGCAAGGTTGAATCTTCAAAAGATTTGTGCGCACAGATATATGAAACTTTCAATTATTAATATATATATATATATATATAGAGAGAGAGAGAGAGAGAGAGAGAGAGAGAGAGGTTATAAGCTCGAGGGAAATTATTGCATGAAAGATATATAATTAATAGGTGGTTGTGGTTCAAATGAAAGTTTGGTCTATGTAATGATTCCTTTTGATAAGAATTGGAATATGTCTTTTGTTTAAAGAAGAGAGATTGAACTTGAGCACTTGAGAATATTTCATACTCAAATCTTTTTAAAAGTAGAGAGAGCATATTATTAAGTGGTGTGTTTTCTGTTAGAAAGGTTATGGATGGATTATCTAAAGAGAGAATTACAATGAGTTCCAAAAAAGAAAGAAATTACAAAACAAGTTCTAGAGTTGTCATTTTCTACTATAAAACCTGTTATTATAAACTGTTTAGGTTGTTATTGGGACTTTTTAGTAATTATTTTCCTTCCTTGGTACTTGATTATAATTCTCTCTCATCTAGATGCATGCGAAAGTAGTATTAAATAGGTTACTAATGAAATGTATTAAAGATACATTCTTTATTTATTCAATAGGTGTTGCCTTTGATGAAGGGGATTCAATAATACTTTTTTAAATAAGTTGGATGGTTTAGATTTAGCAGCTAGAAAAAAAAATAGATTGAAAGAATTATTGTTAATTGAGTTCAATAATACTTGAGTTTAAGTAGATAATACTCTTTTGGCTCCTAAATGTAGCATTTAGTTGTGAAATTTGTTTTATTTAAAAATATAAAACTCCAATCTATTTAGTCTTTTTAAATTTATATTTTTCTCTCAAACTATTAATATTAGAAGAAGGGCTTCCATCAATAAGCATATTTCAATACAGATTATTAAATGGGCATTTTATGAAAAATAATTTAATTTTTATAAATAACTAATTTAATTTACTTTCTTAATATTTATAACGTAGTTATCTGATTCCTACATTTAAGGCCGGGGATATAATATCAGATAGTTGTATAAAAAATGAATTCTTAAAAACTTAATTTTCTTTAATATGATAAATAGAACTTTTTCCAATAAAAAAAGATAAATAGAACCACGTTTATCTACAAGTTTACTCCTTAATTATGGATTAAGAACTTTGAGATTAGATGTTTTTATAGTTGGATGTTATATCTTTTTATCTCTGAAGTTATTGGAAACTTTAATTTGACTGTTAGCTAGGATGGTCATAGACTTATAGAAGTTGCGTCTGAGGTTACAATTTTTTGTCTTGTAAATTTTCTAATAAATTGGTGTCTGATGTGTGCTGTTATTTTTTATTATTTATTTTTACTTTTCTTTTTTACATATAGTATAATTGACTTTTTTTATCCAAAAAAAAAAAGAACTTTGAAATTAGATTTTCTCCCAAAATGTGGCCGCATCTAGTGGGTAGTGGCGCAACGAGTTTGTGATGACCACGTTGTTGTTGGATTGAATCATTGAATGCCCTCATCCCCTTCAACTTATTTTAATAAAATGTGGTTTTAAGAGAGTTTTTTTTAATTTGATCAAAAAGTGTGTATTTAGGTCCCGCAATACTCGATCTAATATATTCTTTTTAATCTTTAAATATAGAAACTAAATAGTTAATTCATGCAAATTAATAAAATTGAATAAACTTACTATTTGTTAAAAATGTGGGTTGATTTTTCTAAAATATCTCTTCTTTTAATTATTCATATTAAAAATTGTCTTTATTGATTACATATATCATATGTATATTTAATTAATAAGGATAGTTTGAAAGACAAAATAATAGATATAAGAAATAAAAGAGATTAAAATCTTACGTTTAGCATCAAAACAAAATTCTCAACTAAATGTGAAAGGTTTATTTACTATAATTACTTCGATTCGAAGAACCAATTGGACTTTAGGTTTAAATAGTGTCAAAATGAGAGGCAAAATTTGTCATTTTTCTTACGTTGTCTTCTCCCTGAATGTAAACATCCCTGATGTTAGACCCCAAAGAAACCCAGATGCACCTTCCACATAAATTGTCTTTAAAAATTCATTCCTTTTCTCCACATATTAAGTCCTGTATTGCGGATTTAGATCCCCTCAATTGAGGAATATCAACCATTAGAATATAAGATTATGATATTATGATAGTGAAATAAAAACCACTGTTTATTTCTTTTTAAAAGAAAAAAACATATTTTTGACTTTTTGGTAACATTATTAAATCACAATCTAATAGTTGACATCTCTTAATAGAAGGACCCCAAGTCCTAGATTGGGTGTTTGTTAGTTAGAACCAAACAAAAGGTGGAGGAGGTTGGTTTTGTTTCTGGGGACATTCAAAAGCTCCATATGCTACATATTTTGTTGGGCCTACCGTTGTTTTCTTCTTGGAATTGAAGTGCCCTCATAATTAAATAAATCATTATCCTAAAAATTGATAACCCTTTGAGATAAACCCCAAATAGATTATCATTGTCCTACCCACCTTGTTTTGATTGACGGTAGCTAAAAAGATTAAGAATCCCTAAGATTAACCTGGTTGATAAAAATATCTAATATGTACTACTGTTAGGTTAGATTTAAGAATTGCTGGGATTAATTAAAGATAACCCTCTCAAAATAAATTTTTTTCCATCTACAAGATTCAAACTTTCAACCTGTAGGTACTTTTATAATGCCAATCCTATGACACTTTATTTTGATCCACAACAACCAAACAATGTTTTGGCCAAAAAAATCCAACCAAACAATCCAAGATTCTTAAGTTGGCCCAATTGATTAGGATATAATCCATACCTTGTAATAATATGGAGTGTTCTATAAATCCTGCTTCCACCTTGTTTTGGTTGACGACAAACAGAAGTCCAACAAGATTCTTGAGGTTGTCCCAATTTGATTTGGATGTAACTCATACCTCATATGAGCATAGAGTATGTATTTTAATCTTCATGTCAATGTGAAAACTTTATCGGTGCCTTGATAGCATTTTTTGGATCATGAGATCTACGGCGAGAGTCTGAAACCTAACTTAAATTAAACTTTTCCTTGAGGGGGAAAAATTACAGCCCCAATCAAGTTCCACCATTCTTCTATCCCACACTACACTAAATAAGTCAAAAGTAAATATAGAAAGTAGATCATGAAAGAGTTAATAAACAGTAACTTGACAAGGTCCCAAAAAAGAATGGTTGGCTAAAGATATCCCAACTATTTGCTCTGTTTTATATTGAAAGATCGCAACTCATTTTGGGGCTCATGTCAATTATTCTTCAGACGATAAACCTGCAAAGTAAACCCACAATCTACTTGGGGTTCCAAGAGACAGTAGATTCCAGTTTTAGCATTCATTGTTATGAAGAAACTAGAGAGACTACCTCAACTGAAATCCATAATCCATAAGCAACACACAACTTGAGAGCTCAAGAGGGCTTCATTTGGACTCTTCAACATGCACTGCAAAATCCTTCTGATGCATTATGCTTTTGCTAATAGCAACGTATCCACCATGTTTGCTCCTTGGATCTTACTTCAGAATGCAATGGCAGGCCAATGTGGGACCTTGCTTTCACTGACCACTGCTACCACGGAGTTGCAATCTTTTCCTCTCCAACTCAAGCTGCATTGAGGGAACACGAAATTATCAACCATCAACAATATGACAGATAGAAGTTTCTCATAAAATTGTTTGCAGACAATGAAAGAATATCATGAACAACTGTTACACCATTGATGTCCAAATAGCTTTATTGTTAAAAGAGACAGACAATAAACAGCAGCATGAACACGTATTTATTTCAAAAAACCAATTCAAATTTAAAGACTTGTGTTTAACTATCAGAACTTGAGGCTGTGTCTGTGTCTGATTCAAGTTGAATACCTGTATCAAACACATGAACACTCAAATAACATAGGCAACTTAGATGTGATATGAAATTCTAATGTAACTAACATCAAAGAAAACATAAAATTTCTTTTTCCAACCTCTCACTTTGCTTCTGCTAAATATTTCTCCTGAGAAACTATACAGCGTAAGGAGCAGTGAGGAGCCAACAAGTTCAGCATGATGCACAGTGTTAACAATCTTTATGAATAATTTAGTGCTATTAATGCAAACATTTCATTACAGTAACAGCATGTAAAACTGAGTCAATAACAGATGCTGGGGGCATCATTTGAACATCTTACCACTTTTTTCACCCGCTCTCTCGCAGCTGGAGTGCCTCCACTTACAGATTCTGGGAGATAAGGACTGCCAACACGCACCTCATTCATGACGACTATGACAGTCTTGTCCCAGCGAACTGGCAGCCTGATCACATGTTTATGATAGCCGTTAAAACAATTGAATGTGAATCATTCATAATAATTTCCCAGAGAATGAAAACAAGACCAAGAAAACTTTAACAGATTTATAAGAGAAAACTATACAGAGTAGCAGATATTTATTCATGCAAATGCAATCCATTTAGCAAAAATCAGGAACTAAAATTCAAAGTAACCAATACTAGATCTCATGTTCATGCACCCAAGTCACGAAAGTCCTAAAGGTCAAAAAGCAAACTGAGTTTCAATTTAAAATTTCAGACTACCTCCACCAATTTAACAATAAGATCCATGGTCATGGCCAAATGTATGAAATACGGTTACAGCATCTAACCATCTAATGCTAACAAGTACAACAAACGTAGAAGTCCCTGCAAAGTTTAATTTCAAAATAACCTAGAACTCTAAACCATATAGCTTTTTATGATCTTATTTTTTGTATTCATATGAGTGCAGGATATCTAAATGCAATATCATCATCTCACAGAAATACTGGTACAACTGAAAAACAAGGAGAGACTAAAATCACATCAAGAATATGCCGTGACAGCATTTGACATAACTCAACATTCAAGGTCAGGTGTAGGAATTTTGCTGCATGACAAGTATTAAAATTAACATCACTTATTTATTAATAACAAATGAAGTTCAGAATAAAAACATCATGAATTAATTTTAATGTATACATATCCGTTATCTAAATTTTACATCAGCAGACTAATATTCAAGAAAAAGCATATACATAGCAGAGTTTGCGTAGTCTGTTTCTTTATTCACAGACCTATCCTTCATCCGTGAACCACCATCTCCCCTCAAACCTGCCAACAAAAGAACCACTTTCCCCAAGAATGAAAGAGGGCTTCCAAGGTGCACATCACATTTATCTACAGTTATGGTGTGTTCAAATGCCAGAGTAACATTCTTTACATAAAACATTTCAGTGAATTTTTGGCAGGTTGCTAAAGAACATGATGCATTTTATGTAAGGACACAGAGACTAACAACCTGACTATGTAAGTGCAACCCATGAAAAGAAGCAAACCATGAAGAAACGAAATATTGGTGGAGATCAAACGTATCCAGGAAACAACAGAATTCTAAGGACGCAAGGGTAAAAACCAAGGAAACATAATGCAAAGAGAAAAGTAGTTCAGTTAAGTAGAATACAGCACCTATGGCTATATAAAAATACAAAGGAAGATTTAAAAAGAAAAATCACTTTATCGTTTACAAGTCACAGTGATACTCATAAGCTGGCTTAGTTATAAAATCCGTAAATTACCATATACCCTCTGCCAGTAAAATTTATTATCAAAACTTTACGTTAACAAGTATTCATTTAGTACTTGGGGAAATGCGGTCACAACTCCCTTGCAAGCTAAATTAAAGACACAGCACTTACGTTTTAGATAAAGCATCGAAAATACTTTGTGCCTCGCTGGTAACACCTACACCAATCCTCTCAGCCTCAGCCTCTGCTTGTCTAAGATCAAAATAATTTGGGATCACAAGTAATTCTAATGAATAACGCAGACACAACATTGAGAAAGAACAAAACTGAAAAAACTGAACGTGAAATGATTTCATGATCCAAAAAGCAAGAAGTACCTTATTGCTACTTCTTCCCTCGCTTGGAGAGCATTAAGGTCAAGGAAGCAGTTCTTTGGATCAAGCGGGTCTTCTGCTTGACCTAAAAATGTGAAATCTTTGATATAATTAGCCTTCAATAATCGAATATTTCGATGAGGTCCAGGTTTGGAACCTTCCTGAAGTACGAGGATGTTAGAAGAGCGATCAAATGTGATAACTTGTGCTTCGAATTCGTCGCCTAAAGTGGTTTTGATCGATAACAAACACCCCACAGCCAAGTCCTCCGGGTTGCTACCACCCGTCGCCATTCTTTGCCAGCTAGTGCTGCTGCGAAACTACCCCTTTCTCCCAAAGACGAAGCATTCAACCTCGTGCAGTAGACAAAGAAAATATGATTCTGGATTGGGGTCAGAGATTTGCCCTGGCCGACCAGTTTTGAATTTTTTGGCATAAGATTTCTTTTCAGTTTGATTTGGTGATGGATCCTAATGACGAGGCCCAAAAGAGTACACAAGAGGCCCCGTAAGAAGCGTGGACAACAAATGTGAAGCCTGCGACCACCAATTGTTGATCAAGGGTAAGGGAGCTTTATAACCCGCTTTTCAATTATAAATTATGAAATATGAAGTAAGGGTGCTAAAAGAGTTTTATTTTGACTTACATAAAATATGCTTATAAATATTTAAACATGCCAATCTAAATAAATAGTATCCTGTTTTTGTTTTGATCCTCAGCCAGTGTGTATAGAAAAAAAACATTGTTGGCACCAACAAATGTGGAGTCCGCCCTCGTTGAGCACAATTAAAAGAGTGTTTGGATGAAATCAACTCATAGTTTAGAGAATAGTTTTTGAAAGAATAAATTTTAGAAAAATATTTTTATGAAAAAAGTGATTTTAATAAAGTGAAAGTGTTTGAGAGGTTGTTATCATAATCATTTTTACGTATAAATTATTAAAAAGATATAAGTTAATATGATAATTATAGAAAAATATATTTTAATTCATTTTTTTGTTTGAAATAATAAATTGTATATAAAAAATATAATTAATTAATATCATCTCCCATCCTTAATATAAGAGCTAATTAGATATTCAATGTGATTTTAAATATAAGATCTCAGTCTATTTTATTTCTTATATTATTTTATTTTTTATATCTGAAACAATGGTTTTATACCTTCAAAAGGAAAAACAATTTCACTTTATGAAAAATCATGGTTTTAGACCACAAATCATGGTTTTCAATTCAAAAGTGATTTTTGGACCTATTTGGGTGCTCCCCAAAATCATGGTTTGGGAGGCAAAACCATGGTTTGGGTGGGATGTCACCCAAACATCATTAATTTTAGAGAAATAATCTGAAACTATGATTTGGGCCAAAACTATAGTTTTGGAGGAGAAGTGAATCCATTCTGCTTCTGACTCAAATTAGAGAGTATGATTGTGCCTATTAAAGTAGATCTCAATAATAATATGACTTTAATATCCCTCAATTATTTTTTTATAAACATATTTAATTTTATATCTTATAAATATATATACACATATTAATTATATTATCTTATGTATTATTAATTATGTTGGTAAAAAAATATATTATTAACAATTTTATTCCTTCAAATTAAAATATATCATAAAATCTATCTTTTATGTAATTATCATATTAATTTATGTCTTTTTAGTAATTTGTATATATAAAAAGTGCTTTTGATAACAACTATACAAACACTCTCACTTTTCAGAATCATTTTTTCACAAAATCTATTCTTCACAAAATCTATTATCCCCAAAATATATTCTCCAGAAGCTATTCTCCAAACCATGGTTTGGTTTCATTCAAATACTTCCGTTGTCAAAAATCATGATGTTTGGCTAAATTTTTCCAAACTATGATTTTTAATCAAAAAAGTGATTTTACGAAAAGTTGACATGTTTGGATGGTTAAATTCCCAACCCATGATTTTGCTTGTTATCCAAACAAGTCCTGAGATATGTTTGAGTTTGAACGAATTAAGCTAGTTTAGATGATGCTATTAAAATTATTAAGAAAAAAATGACCATAAAATAGTTGTTGAATTTTAATATTTTAAATTAGTTTTTTTTTATATTTTTATGACAATTGACTATATGAAAGAAAAAACAAGAGTTAAAGTGCATTTAGCATCTTAAAAAAAAATTTTAGATATATTCAACACCTTAAAATACTTTAGAGTGTAATTTCACCCCTCATATATTAAAAACAGATCAATTTTACCCTTTATTAACGCCATCACAAACGTCCTGAGAATCACCCCCGCCCTCCTGCCACATCTCTTCCCTCCTCACCAAAACCAGATGGGAGAGAAATATAGGGGAAATGGATACCAAATGGGAGAAATGTAATTAAACCCCAAATAAGGAACATACTACCTCCAATCTTAGTTATAAAATCTCATTTGTACATAAACTGTTCTGTTATTATTTTATAAACTACAAATAAGATCTTATAATTAAGATTGAAAGTAGTGATTACTCAAAAGTTTGAGTAATAACAGAGCAGTTTATAATAATAAATTTTATAGTAATAACTAATAATTATTCACTTGTTATGAGGACTTACTAGTAATTATTTTTTTTTGTTTAGGATTTTATTCTAATTTTCCTCAAAAATATCAAGTGCGCGCATATATATTAAAATATCCTATACATAACAGTTACTTTAATTTTTAACCAAACAAAGGAATGAGAAAAATCCCTCCATTTTTTTATAAACAAAAGAGGCGGGGAAGCTTCAACCAAATAGACCGTAACGTTTCCATGTTTTCCAATGCCTTTCGGTAGAGCTCACCCCAGCTGTGTCAACTCTTTTTCCTGGAAACTCTATAAATTATAATGTGATTAAATATTAGAATCAAAATTGTGGTTTGGTATAAATTTTATAATGCATATTTGCTGGTGAAAAAAAATAATGCATATTAATTGTATTCAATAAATAAAATTAAAATTAAAATTTATATAAGAATAAATGAAAACATAATTTCTAAAATAAGAACCAACACATCTTATTATAAAATAAAACTAACGAGTGAGATATTTGGAGAAGAGATAATGGAATACTCTCATCCTATATATAAAATACAATTTTTGAGATAGACATCTCTAATTTTTTTTTTCCCCCCGCCAACGAGAAAGACATGGTATGATCTATGGGACACTTTAAAGGATATGTGAAATGCTAATCTTTCTTTTTAATTTTGCTCTTATTAATCACGTTATATTACTGCATTCATAATCTATCACATACCCATTTTTCCTGCTCATTCCCTCTGTCTCACTCACAGCCTCTTTATAACTAAGTATATTTTTTTAAAAAAATAAAATATATTTTTATACAGATGTATTACTTTTAATTAATTCTGATAAAATCTTTTTGCCTACATAATTTGATTTTTTTTATACCTTATATATATATATAAAAGGGGAAGAAATAAGATAAAAGGAAAACTTTTTTGTTATCGAGTACTCGATAACAAAATATATGAAATGTTGGGAACTCTTGATATTCAGTTGAACTCAATAAATAAATAAGCCGGAGTCTTATAACTCAACTAATATTAAGCACTTTTTTAAGACTTTAGTGTATAGTGAATATGTAAGTTATGACGAAAATATTCCATAAATAAATATAATTAGCAATCACTTTATAAAAGAACAAAGGATTAAGGTGCATCCAACACTTTAAAATATTTTTTTCAAGGGCATTCAACATACTGGAGTATTTTGTGGTACATTCAATATCCTAAAATATTTTTTGATACATCTTCAAGTTTTTTTTTGCCTTGGTATTGGATGCACCAAAAATATTTTAAGATGTTAAATGCACTTAAAAAAATACTTCAAAATACTAGATGTATTACAAAATATTTTAAAATATTTAATGCACTCTCGAGATACTAGGTACATCTTAACCCAAGAGCAAAAATACTCATAAATTTTTATCATAGTGCACTAGACATCATATGTTTTTGGGGGTGCAAAAGTACATATGAACATTAAAAATAGAGATGTAAGTACTAAAATACCCCAACTCAAACCAAAACATCAC
Organism: Neltuma alba; assembly: GCF_004799145.2. Classification (NCBI taxonomy): domain Eukaryota; kingdom Viridiplantae; phylum Streptophyta; class Magnoliopsida; order Fabales; family Fabaceae; genus Neltuma; species Neltuma alba. Next base: position 32,705 of record NW_021636991.1, on the reverse strand, counting down.
GTACACATACATGGTGAATATGTCTTATAAAAACTGTTTTTATGTATTTGCCAGGTACTCTAATCAAGTTTGAAGGTTAGTGCCCAAATTGAATTTTAATGAGCAGATTCACCTGAACCAAAATTAAGAATTCAAACCTTCGTTAACGGATTGCTGGTTAAAAAAAAAAAAACTTTGTTAACGGATAAAATCACCTGGGAAAAACTGCTACCAATTAAATTCAGGGGTGCTTTATCTGCTAAGTATAACCTAACAATCCTGAAAGTTTGGACCACGATTTGCAACATTAATAAAAGCTATTTAAATTTAATTTAAAAGGTCTAAATATAAAGTTTTAGTTTACGATTTTTTATATAATGATAATTAGACAAAAAATTTTGTTTTAGATTTTATATCTATCAACTCAAAAATTATTTTAAAATATTAAAATATAGAAATAGTAAGTTTAAGAGTAAAATACATTGGCTATCCTTCTATTTTACCTAAATTACAGAGATATCATCTTTATTTGAAAAATTTATATAAACCTCTCTTGAAATTAAAATGTATGTCACACAAATCTCATTATATCTTTGAAATTATATTTCTACCTATCCAACTATTTGTTGATCATTAAATTTAAATTTCAAACTTTTATTTTAACCAAAATATCCCTCCTTAACATAAACATTTATATTCATAAAAGATAAGTATAATACATGTATTTTGAAACTTTTTAATATGTTATAAATTTATTAATTTTGATTACATTATAGAATTATATAATTTTAAATCTTCATGACATACTGAAACTTATTTATTTTGGTTTCTTTGAAACGGTTGGAAGATATTTTAAATGCATTTTTTTTCATCATATTCATCATATAAAATAAATTATGTGAGTTGGGGACAATGGGACATTATATAAATTATTTAAATTTATAATTTAAAATTTTTAGTAAAAATTTTCTTGCAAACATTTATAACTTATTTGATCGATTATATGTTTATTTAAAAAAATTAACCAAATTGTCATTTAATTTCTTATATTTACATTAACTAAACTACTTAATTTTTTGTCCTAATATGATAAAAACATTAAACAAATAACTATTTATAAAAATAAAGAATAAAATTAAGGTAAAAGACAAAATCTTAAATTCTTCAAACTATATTTAGCCAAAATTTATAAATTTAGTATTATGATGGTAAATTAGTAAATAAAAAATATTTCAACATATTTTTAATTAAAAAAAGTATTTTTTAGAATATTTTTAATAGAGTTAACAATTTGGATTTAAATGTATGTTTTCAAAATAGAGAAAATGTCTGTATAATTAGGAAAAAATGCAAGAGATATTAAAATGTTTTACTCTTTAAAGTTTAAACCATACATTTTTTTTTTGGGTTAAAAAACCATACATATTTTTTGATACATTGAAAAAGTAAATTAGCAAATAAAAAAATATTTCAACGTATTTTTAATTAAAAAAAGTTTTTTTAGAATATTTTTAACAAAGTTAACAATTTGGATGTAAATATATGTTTTTAAAATTAAGAAAAAAGTATGTGTAACTAGGACGAAGTGTAAGAGATGTTAGAATATTTTATTCTAAATTTAAACCATAAAATTTTTTTGGTAAAAAAAACCATGCATATTTTTGGATACATTAGAAAAGCAAATCATATTGCCTCATGTTCTTAATATAAGACCTTGTTTCACTTTTATTTTGATCATAAATATAAGACTCCAATTTACTTTATCTGTCATATTTAATCATTTTTTTCTAAGATGGTCTTTCTAATAATGATAGTTCTAGTCAATAAACTTAATTAGCAATGATATTTTAAGAAAAACAACACCTATTTATTACAAATAACTAACTTAACATATTTTCTTAATTTATTTAAATTAGTCAACTAATTCTTATATTTAAAATAAGAGATTGTATATATTTAGTCGGAAACTCATTATAAGGCTCCATGCACAACCTGACAAAGAAAAAGTGGTCTATAAGTAATGAGCTTATTTCTAGATTTCTCACAATGGACAAACGTGTTTTAGTATTTTTATTATGATTAAGAGAGCCAAATAATAACTCTTACAATTTTTTTCTTGTTTTGGGTTACTCTTCCATTCTTAATTATTCAACTAGGCACCAACCTAGCAGTTTAGCATTAAGATGTTTTAAATGATTTTGAATTTTATGTATTGAAGTTGTAAGTATGGTGAGTAAACTCCATGATGATAAAGTGTACTTGATCTTTTAATGCGTACTTATCACATGAGAACAATAAATTTTATTGAACATGAGGAAAAATTATTTTTTTAAACTTTATTTATTAACATTATGATTAGGATGCCGGACTTAATGAGTGTAAAGTACTCATTAACTAGTATTAGAGCTCCAATACCCCAATTGAAGCGCAGAGTGGAATCTCTCCATCGAACCCTCTCTCTATTACACCTCCATTTAGTAAAAATGGCGTCGTTCAATCATGTTAAAAAAACTGAAAAATATTTTATTACCATTAGTCATCCGTAATTTTTAATAATAACATTTTAAAGTTTTTTAGATTTTTTAATATTGAAAAGGAATTACACACGTTATTTAGAATACACATACAATTACAAAACTAATTTAAAAAGTTGTATTTTTCGTGTGCATATTAATATATTGATATACTAGTTCTTGTACTTGATATAAGAACTTGTTGGAGACTTAATTTGACTCTAAATATAAAATCTTAATTTACTTTATTATCAATATTTATTTATTTTGCTCATAAATAATTCTGATCACATAAGTTACGGAGTTTAATTAAGGAGTAGCCTTCATATCCATTATTAATAATGTTATTTTAGATAAGAAAATATCTGTTTATTATAAATCTTTAATTTAATTAATTTTTTTAATATTTATAAATTATTTATCTAAATCTCATATCAAGCCTCATAGGCATTACTTTTGGGAATCCTTGTAATAAACTTGTGTCGCACAGTTCTTCTTGTTCTGAAGATTAGGGAGGGGATGGGAATTTTCTTCTGTTCTCTCTTCCTCTCTCTCATCTCGCCCTCTTAGGCTCATTGCCTTCTTCTGAAAATCACACGGACTATTTTCCAGTCTTATCGCCTGAGAACACCAGAAAAAGAGACAGAGGAGAAAGCAGAAAGGAAGATAGAAGAAGAAGCTTAACGAAAATGGGATCAATAAACACATTCAAACACCAATCTCTCTTCCCCTTTCCAAAGAAACTCTTCCCCTTCGCTCTCTACGCTCTTCTTCCCATTTCCCTTTTTAGTTTATACTTCTACCCTCTTCGTCTTCCTCCTTCTTCAGATTCTCATCTTCCTCAATCCACCGTCACCATCACACCTCAGTTCTCTTCCTTCTCTCCTCCTCCTTCTTCTTCTTCAGTATCTTCTTCAGCAGGTACGTGACAGATTGTTCATATGTTTTGTTTCAAATCTCATTCAGTAACTTGGGGTTGTGAGATTTTACCGATTTTCCAGACTTTACGTGTCATGTTTTTTACTGTGTTGGAGATATTAAATTTGGGTGTTGGTTTAGTTGTGCGAGATGGTTTAATCTTCTTCTAAAAAAGGAAGGTTTAACACATACTCTCTCCTCATGAGTCCCCACAAATTTGGAGATGTTTGTCGTCCTTTATGGAAGAACTTTTAAGGAAGGACTTTGGAGGATTTAGATAAAAATATATTATTGAGATTTAATATTTAAATAAATAAATTTAAACTGTAGCTCTGACTATCCGAGTTGTTTGCTGTCGTTGTTGACTTGTATAAAAATAAGGGAAAATTACTGTAGAGTCCCACAGTAGAGAATTTACTACTGAAAGGTCCCATGAAATCATAAAATGTATATGAGGTCCCAAGGGACTTTATAGCAAAAAATTTCAAACGTGCAATTACTTTCTTGCCCTTCTGATTAAAGAAAGAAACTGAAGCACACGATTGAGAGAAAAACTCCTATCAGTTGTCATCTTCATGAAATCCGCCGCCGTCTCATTCGTGTCCATTCTTGTGTGTTCCGACAGCTTCAATCTCCGGCGAGGTCTGTCAGTGTCTGCTCAGTACATTGTCGCTCGCTGCTCTGCACTCCGTCGGTCTTTGATCCGCACTCAGTCGGTCTCTAGTTGGACACCTCCAATCTCGTGCACGGTCCGTCGGTCGCTGGTTCGCACCCCACTACCAGCGAGCCTCGTGGGTTCCATCATCGATGACCTTCGCACCCCACCGCCGGCGAGCCTCTCTCTCTTGGTATACCATATTGATATTATCTATTACTGGTATATTTAGGTGAGGCGCTTCTCAGTTTCAGAGCAACAGTTGGCTATTGTGTAAGTTGTATTATTTAAATTTCGAAGTAATGTTGGCTATTGTCAATTGTTGTGCATAAGTTGTTATTACAGTGATCGAAGGTTGTCATTAACGACCCCATGACCTGTCCTGTTATGTAGGATGGAAGACTTGTGTAAGTTGTATTATTTAAATTTCGAAGTAATGTTGGCTATTGTCAATTGTTGTGCATAAGTTGTTATTACAGTGATCGAAGGTTGTCATTAACGACCCCATGACTGTCCTGTTATGTAGGATGGAAGACTTGTGTAAGTTGTATAATTTAAATTTCGAAGTAATGTTGGCTATTGTCAATTGTTGTGCATAAGTTGTTATTACAGTGATCGAAGGTTGTCATTAACGACCCCATGACCTGTCCTGTTATGTAGGATGGAAGATTTCTGTAAGTTGTATTATTTAAATTTTGAAGTAATGTTAGTTATTGTCAATTGTTGTGCATAAGTTGCAATTACCTAAGTGGAGCGATTCCAAATGAACTAGGAAACCTATCACAGCTCAGAAGTTCGTGAGTGCAGTATTTTAATGTAGTTTCTGGTTCATTTCATCCAATTTATGTTGTTATAAGGATGGACAAATCTCATTCATTCATCATATTCCTGTATTTTCTAGGGTTATATCAAGTAACTCCCTCAGTGGGAATATATATTCTTTATATGTTGTAATTGGTTGCTCTGTATGTTGTCATTTACTATCCTGTATGTTGTCATTTACTACTCTATGTTGTCATTCACTAGTATGTACGCTGTCAACTGCTTATTTGTATGTTGTGATTGGTTGGTGTGAAGGTTGTTATTGTCTTGTGTGTAGGTTGTCATTAGCCTCTGTTAGTTTGTCGCTTGCTTATGTATAGGTTGTAATTTCCTGCTATTCTTGTTGTCATTCGGTTTAGCGTGGATTGTCATTGGCTGCTGTGTATGTTGTGAATGGCACAAATGTAGGTTGTGATTGTCTGATGTGTAGGTTGTGACTGTATGCTGTGCATGTTGGATGCTTGTAATCCCCTCAAGAAATCCATACTTGAAGGTTGGATGCTTGTGGTGGCTTGTAACTTATCAGAACAACCTGCATGGTGATCAAGTGCTGTCTTTGCTACGAGGAAACTCCCAAAGCAAGAAGAAGAAATAAACGATGAGCATAGATTGTATTTAGTTTTTTTTATTTGACAGCTGAATGTAAAGTTCAGATTTTGTTTCTTTATTTGACCATGTAGTGATAGCTAGATGTTAAGATATGTTAATGTGTATTGACATCATTTACTGATTATGAAGTTTTTGTAATGACATTCATGTGTTTTGACAAAACAGGAAATTCTTCGTTCCATACACGGATTATGTCCACAAATGCAGACTAAATAAAACTGGATAAACAAATGGTAACCATGATGACATGATAGGCATATATCACAATCATCTCTGCCACATCCATTTACAACCTCAACGGGGGTTGTTGACAACCCGAAGACAAGTGGTTAACAACCTGGGCAGTGTCCCTGACAAATCACTCTGTGGGATGCCACAGCTTCTAAATAGATTGTATTATCAACATATATAACGACCTTAAAAAAATTAAGAGCATTTTAAAGTTATTAACAGCTTTAATTGAACCCAATAGGATTACAGTAGATTTTTACTACAGCAATTCATTTACAACCTCAACAGTGGGTGTTGACAACCCGAAGAGAAGTGGCTAACAACCTTCGCAATGGGCCAAACAAATTTGTATGAAAACTTATCAGCAATGCTGTACCTATATAGTGCTTGTCTAAGGGCTACTGCATTAGGAAAAATTTATCCTTCTCCAATAACCAGACCCTTTCACTTTGTTGAATTCCTTTCCGAAATTGGGGTTGACATCACTTCTGAACCACATGGCAATGATAGTGGGTCTTCACTAAACACATTGGGTGGAGACATGGACAATGCATCTGAACCTTCGAACAAGTCTTCCATCCTACATAACAGGACAGGTCATGGGGTCGTTAATGACAACCTTCGATCACTGTAATAACAACTTATGCACAACAATTGACAATAGCCAACATTACTTCGAAATTTAAATTATACAACTTACACAAGTCTTCCATCCTACATAACAGGACAAGTCATGGGGTCGTTAATGACAACCTTCGATCACTGTAATAACAACTTATGCACAACAATTGACAATAGCCAACATTACTTCGAAATTTAAATAATACAACTTACACAAGTCTTCCATCCTACATAACAGGACAGGTCATGGGGTCGTTAATGACAACCTTCGATCACTGTAATAACAACTTATGCACAACAATTGACAATAGCCAACATTACTTCGAAATTTAAATAATACAACTTACACAATAGCCAACTGTTGCTCTGAAACTTAGAAGCGCCTCACCTAAATATACCAGTAATAGATAATATCAATATGGTATACCAAGAGAGAGAGGCTCGCCGGCGGTGGGGTGCGAAGGTCATCGATGATGGAACCCACGAGGCTCGCTGGTAGTGGGGTGCGAACCAGCGACCGACGGAGTGCGGAGCAGCGAGCGACAATGTACTGAGCAGACACTGACAGACCTCGCCGGAGATTGAAGCTGTCGGAACACACAAGAATGGACACGAATGAGACGGCGGCGGATTTCATGAAGATGACAACTGATAGGAGTTTTTCTCTCAATCGTGTGCTTCAGTTTCTTTCTTTAATCAGAAGAGCAAGAAAGTAATTGTACGTTTGAAATTTTTTGCTATAAAGTCTCTTGGGACCTCATATACATTTTATGATTTCATGGGACCTTTCAGTAGTAAATTCTCTATTGTGGGACTCTACAGTAATTTTCCCTAAAAATAATAATTTTACAATATAATCTCAACTTATCAATTTTCAATAGTACAAGGAGGAGAGCAAAGAGAAAGCATGAGGAAAGGATTGCGTATTGACCAGTGATGCTTGCGCCGTAATCTCTGTCCTCACCTCTGGCCGCCGTCGCGGCTGTCCGCCGTTCGTGTTGGGAGCAGCGACGGCGTCTGCACAAGCACCTCATACCGTCCTACTCGCCGTTGAAGCTTCGCTACAAGGTCGCCTTCGCGCTCTCGTCGGTGCTAGCTGCGCTACAGTGTTTCTTGATTCACTCTAGATAACAGGTCTTCAAGATCTTTGCTCAATGCTTTTGTTTTTTTTTTTTTTCTTTCCTTTCATTTGCGGCAATCCTTCATTGAGGTACCCTCCGGTTTCTTTTACCCAATCAGTCGGCGCCACCACGCCGTCCTTCACTGCGATTTTTCGCTTTCTTGGTTAATTGCAAGAAAGAGTCTGCCGAGGCGTACTTGGCTTTATTGCCTTTTTTATTTTTGGCCGGGACTGTTGTGCCTAGCAATAGCGAGCCCTTGTTTCACTTGTTTGGATTCTTGGTTTGTGTTGGTTCTGCTGCTGGACGTGCCTTGAAGTCTATGGTTCTGGGGATATTGTTGACCCCTGAGTCACAGAAACTTCATTCCATGAATTTGCTTCTATTTATGGCTCCACTGGCAGCATTGATCTTGCTTCCGTGTTCTCCGTAGCTTATTTGGAAAATGCCAAGGCATCTGTGGCTGCTGTAGTTTCAGTTTTGATATTCAAAAACCCGTGACAGTTATGAGAATACCATCATGGGCGTGGTGCTTTACAGTGAGGCAAAGAAAAGATCCAAAGTTACAACTCATTGATGATAACTCTCAACTTCCTCCCTGTAGAGATATGATATGATTTGATATGTAAATATTATGTAATTATGATTAGGATTTGATAGGATATGATATTATCATAATGGGCCATTAATGCAGAGGCTCCTCTCACTTGTATATATATGTGTATATTCTGATCAATGAAATACAAGAGAATTATTTTCCATATTATTCTATTTCCTACATGGTATCAGAGCGTGGGAATTTTCTCTCTAGGTGTTAATTTTCGGTTGCTACAGTACCGCCGCCGCACTGTTCACTCGGCGTCCGTACAGTGTCCGTACAGTCCGTACGCCTGCACTGTTCATCGACTTTCCGGCGGCGTCCGTACAGTCCGTGCGCTCTGCACTGTTCACTCGGCGTCCGTACGGTTTATTACTTTCTGGCGTTCTGTTTCGTTTCTGGCGCATCTCCGGCACGCTGTTTGTGCAATTCAGTTCTGTTTGCAGCTCCTTGTGTAGCTGTTGGCCTTTTCACTGCCTTGGTATTCATTAGGTAATCCAGGTATCGTGCTTTGTGTTCCTGTGTAACACTCTTTCGCATTCCCTTTGGTTAGTGCACTTCATCTATGGCGGAAATTAAATCTGTCTCGGAGCTTGTCCCAACTATTACTAAAATTACTGATCACAAGTTGACTTGGGTAAATTATTTGGATTGGAGTAAAACCATTCGCCTCTATCTGCGGAGCATTGAGAAGGAAGACCATCTGACTGATGATCCTCCAACAACTGATTCCAAAAAGACCTGGTTGCGGGATGATGCACGGCTATTTTTCCAGATCCGTAATTCCATTGACAGTGAGATTATTCCCTCTATTAATCACTGTGAATTGGTTAAGGAACTAATGGATTATTTAGATTTTTTGTATTCAGGAAAAGGAAATATCTCTCGTGTTTACGAGGTCTGCAAAGCTTTCTATCGTTCTGAAAAACAGGATCGTCCTCTCAAAGCCTACTTTATGGACTTTAAAAGGATGTATGAAGAACTGAATGTGTTAATGCCTCTTACTGCTGATTTGAAGGTTCAGCATAAGCAACGGGAGCAAATGGCTATTATGAGCTTTCTTACTGGTCTCCCACCTGAGTACGACACAGTTCGGTCTCAAATCTTATCCGGATCTGAAATTTCTGACCTTCAAGATGTGTTTTCCAGAGTAATGAGAGCTGAGAATCTCTTGCCACCAGCTGCTAGTATTCCTACAAGTGCCTTGCTCAGTAAGGGCACCTATGAGACTCGTAGTCCTATTGATAACCGCGGGGGGCCTACCCGTGGTGGTTCGAAGCAAGGGGGAGCCCCTTCTGACTCCAGTGGGGTAGTGTGTTATTACTGCAAAGAACCGGGGCATACAAAACGCACATGTCGAAAACTTCAGAATAAACAGCAACGGAATAACTCTGCCCACGTGGCTACACAAGCCAGTGACACAGTCACGATTTCTGCTGCTGAGTATGCCCAGTTAAAATCTACTACACCGTCTGTGAGTGCCGCAGCTACAACAGGTAATAATGCTACTGCCCTTGCTTCTTCTTCCTCAAAGTGGATCATAGATTCCGGGGCTACTGATCATATGACAGGTAACAGCCATCTCTTCTCCTCTTATAATGCTTTTGCCAATCCGTCAAGTGTTTCCATCGCTGATGGTTCCCAGTCTCAAGTTCTCGGTTCTGGCACTGTTAATCCCACACCCTCTATCCGTTTGTCATCTGTGCTAAATGTTCCTAAACTTGCTTTTAATCTCCTATCTCCCAGTAAACTCACCCGTCAACTAAACTGTTGGGTCTCACTTTTTCCTTCTCATTGCTTGATACAGGATCTTTTGACGAGGCGGATTATTGGTAGAGGTTATGAATCTGGCGGGCACTATATACTGGATGATCGGGTGTCTCATGCGGTAGCTTGCGCTAGCAGTCATTCTCCCTTTGAAGTTCATTGTCGATTGGGTCATTTGTCTTTATCTTCTCTTAAGAAAGTTTATCCTCAATTTCAGCATTTGTCGTCTTTAGATTGTGAGTCATGTCAGTTTGCCAAGCATCATCGTCTTCCTTTAGTGTCTCGTGTCAATAAACGGGTTTCATCCCCTTTTGAGTTAGTCCATTCTGATGTTTGGGGTCCTTGTCCTGTAGAGTCCAAAGCAGGGTTTAAATACTTTGTTACATTTGTTGATGATTATTCCCGGACAACTTGGTTATATTTAATGAAACATCGTTCTGAATTGTTTTCCCATTTTTGTGCCTTTTGTGCTGAGATTAAAACTCAATTTAATGTTTCTATTCGCACCTTACGAAGTGATAATGCTAAAGAATATCTCTCTGCTTCGTTCCAATCTTACATGCTTCAAAATGGTATACTTCATCAGTCGTCTTGTGTCGATACACCAGCTCAAAATGGTGTTGCAGAAAGAAAAAATCGCCACCTACTTGAGGTGGCCCGTGCACTTTTGTTTCAAATGCAGGTTCCTAAACCATTTTGGGCTGACGCGGTCTCCACTGCCTGCTTCCTTATTAACCGAATGCCTTCCTCTGTTCTTGATGGTAACTCTCCTTTTTCTACCCTCTTTCCTTCTAAGCCTTTGTTCCCTATTGCTCCTAAGATATTTGGGTGTGTCTGTTTTGTGCGGGATGTACGGCCATCTATTTCAAAGTTAGATCCAAAGTCTCTTAAATGTGTCTTCCTTGGATACTCTCGGGTCCAAAAAGGTTATCGTTGTTTCTCACCTACTCTCAATCGTTATTTAGTATCTGCAGATGTCACCTTTCAGGAGTCCACACCATATTTCTCGCATTCTTCCCCACCTGCTCCACCTGCGGAGGAGGATGACCTTCTAATATACTCTGTCACCTCACCATCACTGTCGTCGCAAGCACCCGCTCCCGCACTCGTTCAACCCTTTGATCATGTGTATACACAACGGTCAACGGAGATTACTACCGCCACGCCAGCTTCTATTCCTCCCTGGTCCGCCTCGCCCTCAGATCCTGAGTTGAGCAACACTGAACCTGTTCTGACCCTAATCCTGAGACACCTCCTGTTCCAGACCGGATGCCTCTCTTGATCTACCCATTGCCCTTCGCAAAGGTAAACGTACTTGTGCCCATCCTATTTCGTCCTTTGTTTCATATGACCGCTTGTCTCCTGTGTCCAGTTCCTTTGTTGCCTCCCTAGATACTATCTCTGTGCCCAGAACTATTCGTGAAGCCTTGGCCCACTCAGGTTGGCGTGCTGCAATGGAAGAGGAGATGGCGGCCCTTGATCGAGCTGGTACATGGACCCTGGTCGATTTACCGGCGGGTAAAAAGGCCATTGGATGTAAATGGGTGTTAACTCCGAAAACTAAGGCTGACGGCACACTTGACCGCCTTAAGGCTCGCCTTGTGGCTAAAGGTTATGCACAAACCTATGGCATTGACTATTCCGAAACCTTTTCTCCTGTTGCTAAGCTCTCATCTGTCCGTCTGTTCATCTCTCTGGCTGCTACTTATGATTGGGATCTACATCAATTAGACATTAAAAATGCATTCTTACATGGTGATCTTCATGAAGAGGTCTATATGGAGCAACCACCTGGGTTCGTTGCTCAGGGGGAGCATGGGAAAGTATGTCGCCTTAAGAGGTCCTTGTATGGTTTGAAGCAAAGCCCTCGTGCATGGTTTGACCGGTTCAGTACTGTCGTACAGAAATTTGGCATGAGCCAAAGCAAGTGCGATCATTCTGTATTTTATCAAAGAACAGCGGCTGGCATGATTCTCTTGGTGGTATATGTAGATGACATTGTGATCACAGGCAGTAATGGTTCGGGCATCTCGTCCCTCAAGTCCTTTCTTAATTCCCACTTTCAGACGAAGGATCTGGGCTCTCTGACATACTTTCTAGGTATTGAAGTTATGCGAAGCAAGAAGGGCATATTACTGACACAGCGCAAATATGTTCTTGACCTCCTGAAGGAAACTGGAAAGTTGGGAGCAGCACCGACCAAGTTTCCTATGGTTCACAACCCACTCCTTGACGCTGATGGGAGCATACCACTCGATGATTCTCTTGATGATGAGAAACGGATGCTTGAGGCTCAGAAGAGCAAACCATTTGAGAATCCTGAGAGGTACAGGAGAATGATTGGCAAGTTAAACTATCTCACTGTAACTCGTCCGGATATTACTTATCCAGTCAGTGTACTAAGCCAGTTCATGGCATCCCCGACTGTCAGACAGTGGGAAGCCTTGGAGCACGTGTTACATTATTTGAAGGGATGTCCAGGTCGTGGGATATTATACAAAAATCATGGCCATACAGACATTGAGTGCTTCTGTGATGCAGATCATGGTGGATCAAAGGCCACGAGACGGTCTACTACAGGATACTGTGTCTTTGTGGGCGGGAATCTGGTGTCCTGGAAAAGCAAGAAACAAAATGTGGTGTCCAGATCGAGCGCAGAGGCAGAATACCGAGCTATGGCACAGTCTGTATGTGAGATAATCTGGATATATCAGCTATTAAAGGAAGTTGGCCTCAAAACCACTTTGCCAGCAAAGTTGTGGTGTGACAATAAGGCTGCCCTACATATAGCCTCCAATTCTGTGTTCCATGAATGTACCAAACATATTGAGATTGATTGTCATTTTATCAGAGACAAGCTTAAGGAGAACTTCATCTCCACTGGATATGTGCGTTCTAGTGATCAATTAGGCGACCTTCTCACTAAAGCTCTAAATGGGACTCGTGTTGACTATCTGTGTGACAAGTTGGGCATGCTTAACATTTATGCTCCAACTTGAGGGGGAGTGTAGAGATATGATATGATTTGATATGTAAATATTATGTAATTATGATTAGGATTTGATAGGATATGATATTATCATAATGGGCCATTAATGCAGAGGCTCCTCTCACTTGTATATATATGTGTATATTCTGATCAATGAAATACAAGAGAATTATTTTCCATATTATTCTATTTCCTACACTCCCTTGTGTTGGATTAGTTTTTTCTTCTATTTTGTAAGACTTAACTTTGATTTGATCAGATCTCTGAAAAGGGAGAAACTGAATTGAACCAAAATACGAAAGTTGTATTTTATAGGAAGAAAAGGGGGGAAGGGAAGAAATAAGCAGGCTTGGGTCAGCACATAAACTGAAGTCAAATTGATGAAGATGAGTACAATGAAAAAAATATTTTGTCATTGTGATTGGTTTAATTCACTTCACTCCACCGTATTATTAATATTGCAAGTTTACACCATGATTAGTCTATGTGTTGCCAAATTGACTATTAAAGTTTATTGATTAGTTAAGATCTTAGCCCAGTAGTTGGTTTGGGGTTTGTTGAAGGGTCATAGTGTAATGTGCTTAGTTGTGTGGGATGGTTTAATCCTCTCCTAGGGAGTTTAACATAGGTCCTCTCCTCATGAGTTACCAAGGGTTTTAGAGTTGTTTGTCAACCTTCGACGAAGGATTTGGATACCCTAAAGAGGGTTCATTGTTTATTTTTGTTTAGTAACATTTCATTATCTTTGTTCTTCTTGCTTAACAGTTGCTGAATTGCAGAAGAGGAAAGACCCAATGAGACTTCATGTGACTACTTCAATGGCAAATGGGTCCGTGACAGAAGAGGCCCTTTATACAACGGTACGACCTGCGGAATAATCAAGGAAGGCCAGAACTGTATCAGCCACGGAAGACCTGACATAGGCTATCTCTATTGGAGATGGAAACCCACACGCTGCAATCTCCCCAGGTTTAAACCCCAATCTTTTATTCAACTTTTCAAGCATAAACACTTATCTTTTGTGGGTGATTCCCTGGCTAGAAACCAATTAGAGTCACTTCTCTGTATGTTAGCCACTGTTTCCACCCCAAATCTGGTCTATAGCAATGGGGAGGAAAACAAATTTCGCAGATGGCATTTTGATTCTCACAACATTACTGTGTCGCTGTATTGGTCTCCATTTCTGGTAAAAGGGATTGAGAAATCAAGCGCAAGACTGAATAATGAACTTTTCTTAGATCTTGTCGATGAGAAATGGGCAAGGGATCTAAATCAAATGGATTTGATGGTGCTTTCAATAGGTCACTGGTTTCTGCTTCCTGCTGTTTACTATGAGGGTGGCTCAGTGTTAGGCTGCCATTACTGTCCTGGTTTGAATCACACTGAAATTGAATTCTATGATATGTTGAGAAAGGCTTTAAGGACTACCCTTAAGAGCATAATTGAAAGAAGTGGTGTTCGTGGTAGTGATGGTAAAGATGGAATCAAAGTGATAGTGACAACATTTCCTCCTGCACATTTTGAAGGTGAGTGGGATAAAGCTGGGGCATGTCCAAAGACTGAGCCATTCAAAGAGGAAGAGAAGGAGCTTGAAGGGATGAATGCTGATATAAGGAAGGTTGAGGTTGAAGAAGTGGAAGCTGCTAAGGCTAATTATAATGAAAACTTTGGAAGGGTTTTGAAATTGGAGGCATTGGATGTGACCAAACTGGCTTTGATGAGGCCAGATGGGCATCCAGGTCCTTACATGTATCCTTTTCCATTTGCTAATGGGGCTAAAGACAGAGTCCAGAATGATTGTGTTCATTGGTGCTTGCCTGGTCCTATAGACACTTGGAATGAGATTTTTCTGCAGATCATCAACAAGTGGAATGAGAATGAGCCATTTGTCTCATGACAATGACAGATTAGCACCTAGTTTCACTATTATTTATGCATTCAAATTCTTGGTGTGTTTCGGGTTCTACAGAATACTGGTTATCTTCACTTAGTCTGTATCTTGCTAGAACTTCATTCTTGTATGATTGTTTGGCTGGGTTAAATGGCACTAGGATTTATTTTTATAAAATATTTTTGGTCTTAGTAAATGTGTAATTGAAGTTCAAACTGTTCAGTTAATATTTGTAATTATTAGATATGTGTTATCTGAGGCTTCATATGGCTTGGGATTGAGTCCCTAAGCCTCTTATGTGTTATCTAATGGGTCGAACTAATTACATAGTTTGTTTTGGATGTGTTGTTACACGTTTAAATATTAGAAACAATATTTACCTTGAATTAGATGTTATGCTTAGATATTGCATGGAATATAAGAATATTGTGGTTTGGTACGGTGCCAGATGAAATTGTGGTATGGTATAAATTTTATAGTACACACTTATTGTATTCAATAAATATAATAAAAAATAAATATTATGAAAAATAAATGAAAACATAATTTCAAAAATAAGATTTAACATATCTTATTATAAAATAAAACTAACAAGGTAGCGGGATATTTGGAGAAGAGGTAATGAAACAGGAGTACTCGAGTCCTCTATACAAAATATAATTTGCGAAAGAAATGGTTTTATATATTACCTCTAGTCATTAATATAAGAAATTGTTGGAAATTAAATTTGATTTTAAATATAAGATCTCAATTTATTTTGTTTTAATATTTATCCATTTTATCTTCAAATAATCTCTATGATTCTATCCACCAAAAAAAAATCTCTATGATGATTATGTTTATTCAAAAATTTTCATCTATAGGTAGTTTGATTGTACATGATTAATAAGAACATTTTAGAAAAAATAACATCGATTTATTACAAATAACTTACTTAACTAATTTTTTAATATTTTTAAATTAATTATTTAGTTTTTATATTAAGGATTTGAGCACCTATACTTTCTTTCAATTTTTAATTAGGTATATGTGTGTGTTTTCCTTTTAATTAAATCATTTAACTTTAATTTTTTTAGTAATATTAGCCTTGTAACTTTGTTCTATTGGCATTTTCAGTTTTAGCGCAAGATTAACAATATCAATAAAGTAAAATTAAGATTTAATTAAAAAAACACATAAGTATCAAATTGAAAATGAAAAAAAAAGGTACTTCCAAAATAGTTTTTCCTAAAATATAAAATGCTCTTAGGGGGGGTCTGCAATTTTGATCATTTTTTATTTTATTTCTGGCCTTGTCAATTGCATGTTATCTTATTCCATTGATTGTTTCTTATACCCCTCATTCTCTATTTCTTATTCACTTTCTCCTTATAAATAAAGATATTTTTCAAAAATAAAATGTGATTATTTACATATTTATTATTTTTAACTATCCAACACATAATTTGATTATTTATATCTTATATATAAGAACTTTGGCCCAAAAAAAAATATTATATATAGGACCAAGAGAAGTAAGATAAAGAGATAACTTGTTGGGAAAAAATGGTTAAAAAATACATGGTGAATTTTAAAATGATAAATAAGTGATTTTGACAGATTTTGACATACTAAGACTATTACAAAAATAGTCAGCACAATCTATTTATCTTTTAAAAATTTAACAGATATTTTTTGTCATTTTTCCAACATTTTAATCATATTGGCTCAACACAAAACTCCTGATATTTTTAATTAGAATAAAAATATGTATATACATAATTCAACTCAATAAATAAATAAGTTGGAGCGTTATAATTCACTTCCACCGAAACTTTTTTTAAGCATGAGGTTGTGAAATTCAACTCTTGGCAAGATATACAATGGGCTAGTTAGTTATCACAACAAAAACTGAATAAATAAAATTAGTGGTCACTATAGAAAACATTTGAGGAAAAGAATTTTGAAATTACTTTTCATTTCTAACACCTAACACTTCAAAATAATAGAGAATGAAGTAAACACAAATTGAAATTTTGAAATTCAAGAAAAATAATAAAAATGTCCTTTTATGAATAACAATTCATCTAAAATAACAAGTCTCATTGTAAAATAACAAGTCTGAATTTAATATTAGCAACACGTTTTTCTTGATACATATCACGTGGAATAACATGTGGATCAATTAAAAATGACAATAATTTATTGGGGAATAATAAATCCCAATTATGAAATTACAAGTCTTGATTTGAAATTAATATGTTTTTTCTTAATGAATAACATGTCAAATAATATGTGAATCAATTAAAAAAAAGACAACAATTCATCTGAAAATTATAAATCTTGATTGTGAAATTACAGGTCTTGATTTGGGACTAACAACATGTTTTCTCAACGGAATTAATAAAGGGACATTTTTCTCATTTCTCTTAAATTTCAAAATTCTAATTTGGATTTTTTTTTGATCATTTTAGAATGTTAGGTGCCTGAATTAAAAATAGTAATTTTATAGTGTTTTTTTGGAATTTCCCATCACTTTATCATAATCTAATTAATGTAATAATTTATTATATTTTATCACAATAAATTAATTGCAAAAAATAAAGTGTGATCCAAGGTTCAAAAATATTTTTTTCGTGAATATGATCATGCTGATTTAAATTTAAATTATTATCAAAATAAAGAATAAATCTTTAACGATACTAAATTATTTCTCTAGGTCTAATTGAAATGTATCATGTGAATAACGTTAAATCTAATAAAAGAAACATCGAAGGGACGAAAATTCTCACCATTAAGATAAACTATTAGGGCCTCATAGCAGAGTGAAGCACGCCCTATTTTTCGTGAACACGTGATTTCCAGGAAAAAGTCAAAGAAATTAGCTTCCAATTAATTAATGAGCAAAGATTGGTAAGCATTGTCAAGTGGGGCCCATCTATGTGAGTTGCTCACCCACTTCTTCTTTTTTTTTTTTTTTTTTTGAGCTGAAGTTGTTAACCGACTTCAATTATTAATAAATTTGTGGTAAAAACATTATTAATAAATTTGATTGATCATGCAAAGTCTCAGCACGTTTATATTATTCCAGATTTACTAATGGTTAGTTGGATCTACTAAGAAAGACTCGAGCAAATCGTAAATAATGGGACCACCTCTGTCCCATGAAAATACTAAAATACCCTCATGATTCAAGCACCTTGTCCAAACATTAAAAATAAAGATGAAAATACCAAAATATTTCACCTAAAAAAAAAACACACACACACACGGTGAATATATTTTATGAAAATTGTTTTCATGTATTTGCTAGGTGCTTTAGCCAAGTTTGGAGGTTGCATCTAATTCTGTTTTTTTTTTTGGCTTGGTAAAAAATTTAGCATTTAGCATAGTCTATTCATAAACAAATAGATCATGCTAGCTAAAGCTGGTAATACGCGGGCCCAACCGCCAAAAAAAGCGGGCTCGGGTTGACAATATGCCAGCTCGCTAAGGTGCGGGCTATTTCAACCCGTATCGTTTTGAGCCCGCTCCATCGCAGGCTAGTTGGTGGGTTTGGCGAGCTGACCCGCTTTTTTTTTTTTTTTTTTTTAATTTTTCATATAATTTCTAATATAGTTAAAATATTTTGACCCTCAAATTCCACATGAACAATTAAACATTACCTCTTTCATATCATTGTATAAGTAATTAAACACTTTATATATTTGTGATTCTGTGTGTAGTTATACGAAGATCATCGTCCATCTTTTATTTTTCGTTTATTTGTTGTGTCACTATAAAAGCCTTTATAAAATTAAATAAATATGTGATACTTATACATTTATACATAAAATATCTGCTTAATTAATTTGGATAAGAAAACTAAATTACTTTGAATAAAAAAACTAGTTAAATTAATTAATTTGGATAAGAAAACTAAATTACTTTGAATAAAAAACTAGTTAAATTAATTATTTATAAAAATATATTAGTTTTTAAAATATATTCTTAAATTATAAATTAATCTTCAGTTTATTTTATCATAACTCACTACTCAAATTCAAGATTTGAAACCTAATTTTAACATTTCAAATTAAGCTCAACCTATATTAATAATAATAGTTTTTATTTAAAAAAAAAAAGAATATGTAGGCGGGTTGACCTGCCAACCTGCCTTGGCCAGCCCGCGGCCCGCACCTTAGCGGGCTGGCCCGTATCCGCACGGCTAACCCGCATTACCACCTCTAATGCTAGCTAAGGATCTCATTCATTGGTTTTACTGGTTTGATCAAATTGAATTTTAATACTATGATTCACCTTAACCAAATTTAAAAATTCAAACCTTTGTCAACGGAAAAACCACCTTGGAAGAACTACTACCAATTAAGTTCAAGAGTGCTCAACTCAAGTATAACCTAATGATACTGAAAGTTTGGACAACGATTAGTAATATTAAAGCTATTTAAATTTAATTTAAAAGGTTTGAAGATTATTTTTGTTTTGGTTTTTTATATCTTAAAAATATTAAAATATAGAAATAATAAATTTAAACCATACATATTTAGTGGGAAACTCAGGTCCATGCCAACCGGACAAAGAATCCGTGGCTCACATATCTGGCTCGGCGCTCCCATGAACCCAAATACCTAATAATCGGCTTGAAGTCCCTCCGTACGATAAAATATCATTCTTTTCTTTATTCAATATTATCTTTGTAACAAAATAAAAATAAAAATATTATCTTCAATCCGCGCGTGATGCCCCATAAAGTGGTGAGGGTTCAATCCAAATTTACCTTCAATCCACTTACGGGAAGCTGGGATCTAATGAAAAAAAAATGATAAATTAATATTTAAATTCTGTTTTTAATAAGAAAATATTTGCATTTGTAAAAAAAAATATTACCTTTAATCCTAAATATAAAGATTAGTGATGAAACATGGGATAAGAAATAATTATGGGTTAATTATAATTTTAAGATATTTGGATTTATCATTATTTTAGAATTTATTTGATTTTATTAGTATTTTAATATTTTATTATGAGGGTTAGTCGTTATTATTATTTTCATTATTATTATTTTATTATAAGTAGACCCAGGTTTTCATTCTACTCATATCAGACTTGGATATTGAATTTACAGTCAAGTTTCTCTCTTCTTTATTCTCCTTTCTCTTCGATCTCATACCTTCTTCTTTTTCTTCTTCATTTCACACCAATTAGTAAATGAGTTTTTTTTATTCTAATATAAAACATAAAATCATAATATACTTTGTTATTAAATTTAGAAAAAATTGCAATTAGGTCCCACCTAATAGAATTAAATAAAAAAAGTCCCTTGAAATCATGAAATTATTTTAAAGTCCCAAAAAATTTTTTACAATAAATTTTATTTGTTTATTACTAAATTACTTTTTTTTTTTTAAGTTTGCATTGACAACTAAAAAAACAGTGGTTGACAACTCAGAATGCAAGGATTGGCAACTATCGCGGCTGGTTTGACAACTTAGGGTGTGATATGCTGAGAAAATGTATTGTCAAACCAGTCGTGATAGTTGTCAATCTTTGCATCTTGAGTTCTTAATCACTACCCTTTCAGTTGTCAATGCAAACTTAAAAAAAAAAAAGAAGGATAATTTGGTAATTAAACAAATAAAATTTATTACAAAAATTTTTTTTAGACTTTAAAATAATTTTATGATTTCAAGAGACTTTTTTGTATTTAATTCCCTTAAGTGAGATTTAATTACAATTCTCTCTTAAATTTATAATCTTTTGGGAAATAGCAACCTAGTCTTAAAGAAGATATTTAATTACCTTAAAAGCCCAATAACAAGTGAACTCCATAAACTAGTTGTTATTTCTTATAATAAAACTTGCCATTGCATGTTTTTTTGGTTGTTAACAGATTTTAGGATAATTAAATACCTTACTTAAAATTTAATTGCAATTCCCCTGCATAATAAAAGATGTTGATCAGAAGGTACTTTTCAATACAAATAATAAAAGCATCTTAAGAAAATCAACGTACATTTTTTATCTGCAACTAACTTAATTAATTTTTCTAATATTTATAAATTAGTTAACTAGTTTTTAAATTTAAAAACAGAGGTCATACACCAAGATTAGATATAATAGACATAAGATGGTGAATTGATGTTTAAATTTTGTGATAAATTAATATTCGAATTCTGTTGTTGAAAAGATGTCCACATTTAGTCTCTTAATTTAAGCGATACAGGATTACCAAGTACTCTTGTACTAAGCACGGTAGTGTGTTGATATATTAATTTCGGTAATTCTTGTAATAAGCTTGTGGCGTGCTGTTGTTCTTCTTCTTTGTTCTGGAACTGCTCTTAGTCAATCGTCGCTGAAGACTGCCTGGCTAGCAAATTACTGGATTAGGTAGACTATGAAGAATTTTTTTTTTTTCTGTTCTCTCTCTCTCTCTCTCATATCTCACCCTCTTAGGCTCATAACCTTCTTCTGAAAAAATCACAGAGACTATTTGCCAGTCTTGTCGCCTGAGAACACCAGAAAGAAGACACAGAAGAAAGCAGAAAGGAAAATAATAGAAGAAGCTTGTGAAAATGGAATCAACAAACCCGTTCAAAGACCAATCTTTCTTCTCCTTCCCAAAGAAAATCTTCCCTGTCGCTCTCTATGCTTTTCTTCCCATTTCCCTCCTTAGTTTATACTTTTACCCTCTTCGTCTTCCTCCTCCTTCAGATTCTCGTCTTCCTCAATCCACCATCACCATCACACCTCAGTACTCCTCCTCCTCTGCTCCTCCTCCTCCTTCTTCAGTATCTTCTTCAGCAGGTACGTGACAGATTGTTCATGTGTTTTGTTTCAAATCGCATTCAGTAACTTGGGGTTGTGAGATTTTACCAATTTACCAGACTTTACATGTAGTTTTTGTTACTGTTGGAGATATTAAAGTGTCGGTAGTTTGTTAAGATTTTTGCTTAGTTAAAGATCACAAATAAGGGTCTTAATTGGAGTTGGTTTAATCTTTCATCTAAACATGAAGGTTAACATATATCCTCTCCTCATGAGTCCCCACAAACTTAATTGGAGTTGATCATCATCCTTTGAGGAAGAATTTTGAAGGATTTATAATTTAGTTTAACTAAAGCAGATTCATTTTATTTTATTTTTGATGATGAATTAACGTTCATTATCTTTGTTCTTCTTGCTTTGCATGGTATTAGAATCAAGTTGTTTCTAGGTTAAAAGATACTGAAGCCCAATTTATGACGGAGGTTCTTGTTTCACCAGAGTTCAATCTCTTTCTTGATTTGACTGCAACCTTCGTGTTCTAAGGTTTTTGATCCTTCGAATGTGCGTCTCTCTCTGTTTTTTTGTTTTTGTTTTTCATTTTCTTCTCACACTATCTTTACTTTTAATATTTGAATAAATTAAATTAAACTGTAGATCAGAGTTGTTTACTTCCCATTGTTGTTGCAATGTTGCCGATATAAAAATAATAATTTAATAAAATAATCCCAACTTATCAATTTTCAATTTAGGACAAGGAGTAAAAAAAAAACGAAAAAGAGAAGGATGAGGAAAAGAGTGTGCGTTGACCAATGACCGGTGATGCTTGCGGCCGTAATGGCCGCCGTTGCGGGTGTCCGCCGTTCGGTGGGAGCAGCGATGAAGTCTGCACAAGCACCTCACATCGTCGTACTCGCCGTCGAAGCTCCGCTGCAAGATCGCCCTTCGCGCTCTCGTTGCTGCAACCTCGCCTTTAATGCTCTTCGTACTGGCGCCATCTTCAAATCTGGTCCGTCCGTCCGTCCGTCGAGATCGCCTACCTCTCAGAATTGTGGGTACCCCAATGAATTGCTGCTGCAGTCGGCATTGGATCTCACCTCTCGCCAATCCTAATGACGTCGCCGATCATTGTTTCTTGATTCACTGTAGAAAACAGTTCTTCAGGATCTTTGCTCAATACTTTTTTTTTTTTTGTGGCTTTTCTGTCATTTGTGGCAATACTTCACTGAGGTACCCTCTGGTTTCTTTTACCCAAGCAATTGGTGGCACCACAGCGTTCTACACTGTGAGTTTTTGCTTTCTTGGTTAATTACAAGAAAGAGTCTGCCGAGGTGTGCTTGGCTTTATTGCATCTGCATTTTCTTTTTTCTTTGGGATTGCTGTGTCTAGCAATAGGGAGCCGTTGTTTCACTTGTTTGGGTTCTTGGTTTGTGTTGGTTCTCCTACTGGGGTGTGTGGAAATCTGTGGGCCGGGGGGTATTATTGACCTCTGAGTCAGAGAAGCTCTTGAAATCCATGAATTTGCATCTATATAGGACTCCAACGGCAGCATTGATCTTGCTTCCTGTACTCAGTACAGTGAGGGAAATGTGTCGGCTATTAGGGTTGAGAAAGCCAAAGGAGATCTGTTTATCTTATTTTTGTTAGTTGGTAATGCACTGTAGCTTATTTGGTGACTCTGACAAATTTTCTGGTGGTTAAACACACTATAATTTCGGTTTTGAAGTTCAAAATCCTGTGACAGTTATGGGAATGATGGGATTCGCCGTTACCGTCATGGGTGTGGTGCTTTAAAGTGAGGCAAGGAAAAGATCCAAAGTTACAACTCATTGACGATAAGTCGCAACTTCCTCCTTTGTGATGGATTACTTTTTCCTTCATTGTTATAGCACTTTGATTGTTCAGATCTCTGTGAAAAGGGAGAAACTAAATTGGATCAAAATACGACGATTGTATTGTATGGGAAGAAAATGGGGAAGGGAGGAGAAAAGCAGACCCTGATGAGACTTCATGCAAAGGACAAACGGGCACTATGTGTAACCTCAATTTGAATTATATTCATCTTCACTCGGCTCCTCATCACTTGTCGTGGTTTGCATTTCCGTACCCAGCTGAGAAAAGAAACAAGGGGAAGGAAAGCGCATAAAGTGAAGTCAAGTTGATGAAGATGAGTACAATTAGAAAAATCTTTTGTCATTGTCATTGGCATAGTTCACTTCAGCTCATCCTATTATTTATATTGCAAGTTGACACTTTGATTAGTCTATATGGTGTTAGCTTGAGGGGCATGTTGGAGATATTAAAGCATCATTGGTTGGTTAAGATCTTAGCTTAGTTATGATCACAAATTAGTTTCGGGTCTATAAAAGGGTCCAATTGTAATGTGTTTAGTTGTGTGGGATGGTTCCTCACTTAGGGAGGCTGACATAGGTCTTATCCTCGTGAGTTTCCAAGGATTTTAAGGTTGTTTGTCATCCTTCAAGGAAGGATTTGGATACCCTAATGAGGGTTCATTGTGTATTTTTGTTGGTTATTGACATTTCATTATCTTTGTTCTTCTTGCTTAACAGTTGCTGAATTGCAGAAGAGGAAAGACCCAATGGGACTCCATGTGATTACTTCAATGGCAAATGGGTCCGTGACAGAAGAGGCCCTTTATACAACGGTACGACCTGTGGAACAATCAAGGAAGGCCAGAATTGTATTAGCCACGGAAGACCTGACACAGGCTATCTCTATTGGAGATGGAAACCCACACGCTGCAATCTCCCAAGGTTTGAACCCCAATCTTTTCTTCAACTTGTCAAGCACAAGCACTTAGCTTTTGTAGGTGATTCCGTCGCTAGAAACCAATTAGAGTCACTTCTCTGTATGGTAGCCACAGTTTCCACCCCAAAGCTGGTCTATAGAAATGGGGAAGAAAACAAATTTCGCAGATGGTATTTTGCTTCTCACAACATTACTGTGTCTCTGTATTGGTCTCCATTTCTGGTAAAAGGGATTGAGAAATCAAGCGGAAGACCGAATAACGAACTTTTCTTAGATCTTGTCGATGAGAGATGGGCAAGGATTTGAATCAAATGGATTTGATAGTGCTTTCAATAGGTCACTGGTTTCTGCTTCCTGCAGTTTACTATGAGGGTGGCTCAGTGTTAGGCTGCCATTACTGTCCTGGTTTGAATCACACAGAAATTGGATTCTATGATATGTTGAGAAAGGCTTTAAGGACTAGCCTGAAGAGCATAATTGAAAGAAGAAGTGTTAATAGTAGTGATAGTAAAGATGGAATCAAAGTGACAGTGACAACATTTCCTCCTGCACATTTTGAAGGTGAGTGGGATAAGGCTGGGGCATGTCCGAAGACTGAGCCATTTGGAGAGGAAGAGAAGGAACCTGAAGGGATGGATGCTGATATGAGGAAGGTTGCGGTTAAAGAAGTGGAAGCTGCCAAGGCTAATTATAATGAGAAATTTGAAAGGGGTTTGAGATTGGAGGCATTGGATGTGACCAAACTGGCTTTGATGAGGCCAGATGGGCATCCAGGTCCTTACATGCATCCTTTTCCATTTGCTAATGGGGTTAGAGAGAGAGTTCAGAATGATTGTGTTCATTGGTGCCTGCCTGGTCCTATAGACACTTGGAATGAGATTTTTCTGCAGATGATCAACAAGTGGAGTAAGAATGAGCCATTTTTCTCTTGACCAAAGCCAAACCAATGACAGATTAACACCTAGTCTCACTAGTATTTATACATTCAAATTCTTGATGTCTTGTGTTCTACAGAGTACTAGTTATCTTCTATTAATCTGTATCTTCCTGTAACTTTATTCTTGTATGCTTGTTTGACTGTGTTAAATAACACTGGGATTTACTATTTTTATTAAATATTTTGGTCTTCGTAAATGTGTAATTGAAGTTAAAACTTTGAGAGAATTATAATGAGGTTTCAAGAAAGAAAAATAATTGTAGAACAGTATAAAAAATTATCCGTTTTTTATTTTGAAACTTGTCATATAAGCTGTTTAGGTTGTTATTAAAACTTTTTAATAATTATTTTTTCTTTGGAACTTCATTATAATTCTTCCTAAAATTTTTTTATTAATATTTGTAATTATTACATATGTATTTTTTGGGAATTTCATATGACTTAGGATTGAGTCCCTAAGCCTCTTATGTGTCATCTAATGGGTTGAGCTAATCGCACTTTTAAATAGTAGAATCAATATTTACCTCGAATTAGATGTTATATTTGGTTTGGTGTAAATTTTATAATACATGTTAATTATATTCCATGAATGGAACAAAAAATAAATATTATAAACAAATAAAGGAAAACATAATTTTAAAAATAAGAAGGTTAAGGTTCAGACTTCACATAGAGATTTTCATTAAAGAGCTCTAGGCATTTTCGAATATTTTTAATTCAATATTGTTTCCGAAGTTTAAAATTGTAGCAATTTATTTTCTACTGTTAAAAATATTAATGATCAATATCATTATTTTAACTATTAACTTTGGTTTTTTAATGGGAGGAAGTAAAATTACAATTTTAAAGTTCTTGGGCAATATTGAATCAAAAAAATGTTTTGCGTGGCTAAGGCTTTGGAGTTAAAATTTTCGGAACAAGTTTGCATCTTATCCCAAATAAAAATTAACATATCTTATTATAAAAATAAAACTAATAAGGAGACTTGAGATATTTGGAGGAGAGATAATGAAATACTGAGCCCTATATATAAAATGCAACACTTGAACGACGTCCGCAATCCAATTTTAATGAAATTTTCTTTTTCATTTTTGTTCTTATTGCATGTTATATTATTCCATTAATTATCTTTTATACACCTATTTTTCCTACTCATACTCTATTTCTCATTCCTTTTCTCTTTATAAATAAAGACATTTTTAAAAAATAAAAATATTTTTTTTTACAGATTTAATTTTTTTAACTAATCAATTTTTTATGAGAGAGTTCCACCAAAAAAAAAAGTTTAAAATGGCTAAATCCCAAATAAGAAATTTATATAAAAAAGGTATTGTTATTTGTAAACCAATATTGTCAAAACCTATTAAAGTGTTAAGATCAAACCTGATTTGATATTTAATGCATCCATTTGAATTGACAGTGAAAAAAGCAGTTTATTTTCAATTTAACTTTTAGAAAAGTAAAATTAGGTAAAAGTTAAATTGGATAAACTAAATTGTATTTGGATGGGAGTTTAGAAAAATTAGTTTATCAAATTGAGATAGGTAAAAAGTTGTTTGGATTATGATTGAGTAAAAGTAAATTTAGTTGTAAAATAACTAAAATGGATATAAGTTTTAATAAATAATGAAACATGATTAAAAAAATAATTTTACATAATACAATGAATTTAAAATAATTTAATATGAAGAAGTGCAATTTAAAGAGTGAATTAAATTTTAAAACTTTAGAGAAATCATAAAAAATATTTTAAATATAAAGTGAAACATGAAAAAATAAATAAATTAACATAATACAATAAAAAAGTGAAATTTAATGAATGAAGTAAATTTGAAAACTTTAGAGAAATCATAAGAAATATTTTAAATATAAAGTGAAACATGATAAAAAAATGAATTGACATAATACAATGAAGTAAATTAATTTAATATGAAGAAGTGAAATTTAATGAGTGAATTAAATTTAAAAACATCAAAGAAATAAAAAAAATATTGTAAATATAAAGCGAAACATAATTTGAATGGATAAAAATGTTTTAAACTCTAATTCATTGTATTGTAACAAGGTGAAATGAAATAATATTACATAATTAATTAATTGATAAGTTATGGCTAATTTGGTCTCTAATTGCATCACAGACGCGATTCATATGTAATGAAGACTATGATGTAACATTTGAAGACAATGGTTGACTAACTTCAGCTTGATCATATTCGCCAACTATATTACCATTTTTAACTTGTACAAAAAAAGTGTTGAAGCTTGATGTCTCCTTATAAGGTTATGAATGGCCATTGTTGCACAAACCATGTACGCTTGTTTTTGGAAGTCATAACTATGCATATTTTTATAAGATTTGAAATCTATTCTTCCAAACACCGAATGTTCTTTCTATTGTGCACCTTAAATTGGAATGATAATAATTAAAGGCTTTATTAATATTTCATAATCTCGTCGGAAGTCTGGAAGGTGGTAGCGCTCAAATCTGTATAGACCTAGATATCCATTTGGTGTTAGATATCCCACATCAACCAAGTAATATTTCCCTAATGATTCATGAAACAATTTGTGACATTGTAAAAATGAATAAAAATATAAAATAATTAAAAATGAGCATGATTGAAACTTATAAATATATATATGGAGGTGGATGAGGGAAATTTAGATATGAATTTGTAATAGCATTGTCAAATACATGACCATCATGTGTGGATCCCTCCCATCCTGCTAAGACAAAAGTGAAACATATATCCTAATCACATACAACTATGACATTTTGTGATGGATTTCCCTTTCTGCCAATAAATTTTTCTCATTTTGCAGCAGGGACAACACACGGAATATAAATGCCATCAATTGCTCTGATTGCGTTTTAAAAAATAGATAATAATGTGGATCATCCTCAATTTTTTGATGAGTTTCATGAAATATATGATTTATGGGTCGAATAAGTTCACTTGATAGGTTAAGGCAAGCTTGCAGTACATTATGAATCTTCCTACTTATAGTTTCTCCTAAATGCTGAAATTGTTCTTGGATCATTCTATTGCATTGTCTATTTACAACCATGTTTAAAAACATCGCTACCATTTCTTCAATTTCTATGTACTTAGACTTGCGTAAAGCATGTTCCTCCAATTTAGTACATAAGAAGTGAAAAACATGTTTATCTACTCTACACATTTAATGACATCAATCATCATGACCTGCCAAAATGCTTTGTACCCATAAATTTCCTATCTGTTCACTAGTTCTGCAGGGCTGTTTAAACATGTACATTTCACAATAATGACCAACTAATGCATCTACTGCTTCATATTGTGTCAATTCATTATTAATCATGGATAACCATGTTGAATGGTCATCTACATTCCCTTCATTCCACCATGAATTGTTATTCCAATTCCCTAAAGTATCTTCATTCCATGGTGAATCATCATTCCAATTGACTATTTCTTGAATTAACCTATAACTGTGATAAGAAGAAAGTGTAGGCATTATAAGGGCGAAAAAAATATTTCATACTACAAACAAAAAAACCAAACACATAGATGACAAATAGAAATTAGCGTAAATCTATTACATAGTCATTACTAAAATTTCTATAATGGGCCACATTAGTTCAGGTTAACACAGCAATCAATTCAACATGTACAATAATAACAGTGAAAGAAGTGAGTCCTAAACTACAGTTCCCTTCCATGTGTTTGGGTCTTGTGTTGTTAGTATCAACCATCTCAACAACTTGTGTTTATCATGCATAAAACCCAAATAAGCTCGCCTAGCCCACCTCAACCATGTAAGCATCTTAGCACATACATAATATAGTTAATCGTCAGTATTAAGCTCTTCAAGACTAGCCAGGTGTGCCAAAACTTTGTCAATTACTTCGGGGTCTTTGTTTAATGTTCTTGCTCGCTGCTCAGAAGCAGTTGCTATAACACTAAGGCTATCAGCAATTTTAGTAGAGGCAACAACTTTTTTCTTCATCTTTGCATCAGACGTCTCACCCTCTTTTTTTTTCCCTTTCCATAGCATCTTAAACCACTTGGTCCAGTACTCGCAGGGTTGTTTAAGTTGAAACCAGCCAAGTCATCTATGACTCCTACATTGGTTGTTGGTTGAACACCAAAATTTTCATCCTTACTATCCCCCGACCCTTCCTGTTGGTCCAGCCTGACTCTATAAACATCCTCCTCCTCTTCTGTGTCAGCATGTGGAGCAAGTACTGGCTAAAGCTGTGAGGCTGATGGTGTGTACATATAGTCTCTCGAAACCACAACATCTTTGAATATTTTCATCAAATCTGATGCAAATATCAACCCCTGATGTCTAAATTTTCTGACATTGGGGTCTACCTATATTAACATAATTAGGCATAATTAAGCGATATCTAAACTGATATTCAAAATGAAAACTCAACTAACACAAATAGTTACTAGTAATTTTTATTGCCACTACTCATCGGAGGCTAACACTCTATTTGTAGCTGCAGTATAACTAATGTTAGTCTCTCCAGACATTAGTTTTTCCCACAACTTCCAATCTTTTCTCAATATATCAAATCTATTTAGTTTTTCCCACAACTTCCAATCTTTTCTCAATATATCAAATCTATTCTTCAGTTGTTTCCTATCATAATATTTCCCGCTCCTTTCATGAAAATTATTTTCAATTTTGCCCCAACCGGACCTTGTAAACGATGTTCCTTATCGTTCCTTTTGCACTATTTGCTCAGCACAAACATGATTAGAATTTTAGTCCTGTGAGGATCCTATGTCACGTTTCCTTTATCATTATTCATTTCTCTATGCCCTTTGATCGAGATAAGACTAACTGAATTAAGTAAAACCCTAAAAATGTAATCATAAAAGCTATATTATGTAACACATACGTTGTAGCCAAACAAAATATATATTATTTTCTTAATATTATTGTACATGTTTTTGTTATCAAAATTCCAAATATTATTATGAAGTCATAAAATATTAATTAAGACATTTTGATTACATAAGCTTTTTAGTTTTCTTATTTAAAATTTTTTGAAATTATAAATATATGATCACAATGTCAATGTCCACTGTTCTCCAGTGGTAATTGATTGTGAAAATTTTTTCAAAATTGAATTTATCGATTATTTTTCTTATTGTTTGAAAAACAATTGTTTATCTTTGAATTGGAGATGCCATATTTTAATAGAGAAGATGTCAATATATTTTCTATGAGAAACTTAATTAGGGAAGACAATTTAATAGTTAATTGCGCTATCAAAACCTTAATTAAAGGGACAAAAAATAGTTTTGAAATTAGTTTTTCCAATCCCTACAAGCTTTTCACATAAAATCATTGAAGTCATAAAAATTCAAATATTTGGAACAACAAGCGTGTACAGTTTTCTTTCAAAATTCCACCCGAATAGCAACCGAATGATCAATATACACAATCTCATATACACACATACACAATCACATCTCCAGAATGATCATCACAGTATGACACCCATATATGCTCAATTAACGTGTCATGGCAATGAACTAAATCCAAAATATCTCAACACAATGGAATCATTACTATATTCATAATATTCAATCTAGCATCTAAACATATATTGAAATACCACTGTAAACGAATTGACAGAAACATAAGAAACAAGATACAGAGAAAGGGGACGGAGACGAGAGCCACAGAGATAGTCCCAAGAATGGGACCAAATAGAAAACCACATAATTCATCCACACCCCTTTCAATAACCCAGGATACAAAATTCAATTTGAAATCTGTAGCTCTGAATGTCAACTATCTAGCCAGATCCATTCCTTCAACAGACAGCATTAATCCCTCCCATTAATCCACTCAACAGTCAGTTCAGACAAGGTGACCAAAACAAAAGGAAAAAAAATACCACGGAAGAAGAAGAAGAAACGAGCCCACAAAAAACAGAAGGAAAAAAAAGACCACTAGTGAGCAACACAAAGGAGAACTCTTGACCCAGAAATGGGTTTAATTTTCAAGCTTCCACCAGCAAGCAAGGACGTCAACAAATTCAGACAAGCACAAGGAATCAAACTGAAAAAGCAAGACAAAAAATTAAACCGACCGACCAACCTATAACAGATCCAACTAACCAAAGGCTGCTAGAGGTAGATCCAACGGTGTATTGCACTGGGATGCTAAGATCTCCACGCACAACTCACATGCACCAGTAGACAGTGACGACCTCGGTTGCAGATTGTGAGAGCAACTTAGACAAGGCAAGAGCAGCTCGGACTTGCAATAAAGGAGCAACATCTAGCAGGCCACACACACACCTCACACCCAACACGATGACCTCACACCGGTGACAGGAAGGAGCTCACAGTGACCAACGACGAAGCTTCTGGGAGGAGGTGACGGAGCAAGTGGGATTGGCAGAGGACTCATATAAACAACGGTTATCTCCAACCTATTATTAACTCTTTTTAAACTCAAAATAATAATACTAACCATAGTAGAAAAGAATCTTAGTATAATCTTTGAAAAGGCTACCATGGTTATTAAAAGAATTTTTGATTCGTAAAAAATGATAACCATGATAGAAAGGACTTAAACTAATTATTCAAAATGTCTATCATGATTATAAAAGTTTTACTAAACAATTGTATGAAAATCGTAATTAATAATACTTCACAATAACTGGGCCTTGGGCTTCGCAAAGCCTAGAACGTCATATTCAACTCTAAACCCATAACGTGATATTTTCTGAATAAAATTCTTCCAAACCAACAACAATCAACTACTTTCAAAAGTTATTGTGGATCCACAACTCACAAACACAAGCAACACAACAACAAAAATAACTAAGACCATCAGTCTTAGATAAATCAGAGTATGCAAAAAAAAGTTATATGTGGCAATATACAATACTCATTACATGGTAAAAGGAGGCTATACAAGATAAACTTAATAGCCAAGCCTCTGCTGCCTTTCTTGATGAACTAGCCCTTAAGCTATTACTTGAAAATGTTAAACCACGGGGTGAGACAAAAGCTTCAATAACCAATAATCCTACTCATCAGGCATACAAGTAAGTGCCTGTGAGTTGTCGAGGGAACAATTACAAAAATCATTAACATTCACAATTGTAACATGGTTATATATATATATGTATGTATATCAAAATACAATATCTCACTCTCAATTCCACCTTATTTCCTCACACTTTATATCTTTTAATTGAACCCATAGGCTAGTATTGACCCATGTGACTGGTAGCTCAACATAATAAGCTCACTGATTAAGTGATGTGAACAGACCAAAATTCACATGGCACAAGATCGGACCATGGGTTTTCCCTCTAGTTCACTAGCGAGGTGTCATATGCCTTACAACACAAGAAAGGGCCAAAGGATCAACCAGTGTATATCTGGCGTTCTCCTACCTTATTAGCTCTATAATATGTACAAAATTCATCCCCTATATTCTCCCTATAATATGCCTCCCACCAATCAATGTTCAACATCCCTCTCATATTTATACTCATGAGATTTATAAAATAATCATTCACATAA